>NC_141611.1:31320112-31575112 GCF_047967505.1 Dipteris shenzhenensis
GGCAACTGACTGCCAGAAGCTATCCTTCAAATACAGGTCAGTTTGGCAATCAGGGTTTACCTCTCTATAGGTCACCCCTGCCAGGGGGAAGGTACTTGGTGCACTTCTTACCGACCCCTCAAGTTAGTGATTGTAGGGCATTGTTTCAACGAAACAGAACTCCCCTTCCCTCATGTTCCCAAGAGAAGTGTCTTAACAAATCAAGGCCTCACTCCATAACCTACCTGAAACAAGGGCAATACTTTTTGCTCTAAGACTACTAAAGGTAAGGACTTTTGGATTTCTTCCATGGTTGGCGTTAGACTCCAAGATGGTCTTCTTTTCCTTGCTTTCTTTCCTCGCACCAAGTCGACGCACATGGCATGAACCATTTATGCTGTCCTCATTGTAGTCTAATCCCTTTGCATTAAACCCTAGGTTGCACTCCATGTTCCCATCAATCTTTACCCCCATCCTTGATGCATAGTGGTTGTTCAAGTGGAAGGTGAAGATCTCCAGACAAACAGAAGGAGAGGCCTTCAGAACCTACTTCTTGTTGGCTGCAGAAGTTAGCGTTAGACTCAAAGGAGATGCTAGTGTTGACAAAGGCAACTGACCTGGAGGACTGTCAAACCCCATTGCTGGACAAAGGCAACTGACTACCAGCAGCTATCCTTCAAATACAGGTCAGTTTGGCAATCAGGGTACTTACCTCTCTATAGGGCTCCCCTGCCAGGGGGAAGGTACTTGGTGCACTTCTTACCGACCCCTCAAGTTAGTGATTGTAGGGCATTGTTTCAACGAAACAGAACTCCCCTTCCCTCATGTTCCCAAGAGAAGTGTAACCTACCTGAAGCAAGGGCAATACTTTTTGCTCCAAGACTAGTAAAGGTAAGGACTTTCGGATTTCTTCCATGGTTCTGTGTCATGCTAGTACACGGCAATAATTCTAAGACTCTTATAGTGATAACAAATGGAATCTGATGACAACATTAATTAGGAATGAAAGTAATAGTAGAATAGTGTGATCCCATAATAACAATAAGAATCTGAGTTTTTATATCTTGCTCACGAAAAGGGCCTTTACGCCAAGCACACTCACCAATATGATTACTCGGATCATAGGTGGACTGGTATGAATCGGTAAAGACAACGCAGAACGCAAGGCTTCATGTACAGAAGAAGAGTGGATGACATTGGAGGAACATGTGATTGACCTAGTCGTTGAAGACTATGTGATAGACTTAGGGAGCCACAAGAACCAGTGAGGTTCTTGGGTATCTTGGTGGAGTCAAGATGCAGACATGGGTGGAGCTCTGTAGGAGCTTGGTTTCGGAGACAGCTGTGTCCAAATCCTGGAGGTAGGGGATCTATGGCGAGCAGTCAAAGGATCTCTCGCAAATTTTGAAAGGATTAAAATAAACCATGGTCTAGGTGCCACATGGGAGGGGTGGAGGAGCATATCTAGATCTGCGTGGACTGCCACATGGGCAGCAAACGGATTGCCACGTGGGAACATGATAACCCCAGTTATGTAGGCTGAGAGGGGCTGCATGGCGAGCCTAGCCACATGGGCGTGGAAGAGGGCAGGCCTGAGACTAGAGAAGAGCCCATAAAAGAGCTGAATGGCAAGCACAATGGGTGCATTATAGGCCCAAAGGAAATCAAAAGAAGCTGACCAAGGGCTTGTATCAGCACCTGGGTCGGGTGCTCATGTGGGCAAGGTTGGCACATAAGGGCCCTAATTTTGAGGGTGGGCAGTAGAACAGCCTCTCACCTATATGAAGAGGCCAAAGGCCCATAGTACCTTCAACCAACAGCAAGCCACTAAAGCCTGGAGTCTAACGCCAACTTCTGCAACCAACAATCATAAGTTTTAAAGCCTCTCCTTTTGTCTGTCTGAAGATCTTCACCTTCCACTTGACAAACACTATGTATCCAGGATGGGGTTAAAGATTGATGGGAACATGGAGTGCAACATACGGTGTTTTATGGAAAAAGGTTGGACCACAATGAGGACAGAATAAATGGTTTATGCCGTGTGTGTTGACTTGGCTTCGAGGAAGGAAAGCAGGGAAATAAGAATGGGGCGAAGCAACATCTTATTGAATCTATTTTCCTGAGGCCAAAAAGAGTCAATAAAGATAAGATGCCCGCATCTCTTCAAGGAATCCTCTGAAATTGGTGTCCCTGCTTCCATCTCGAATCTTGAGCAGAACAGATTTCCTACTACATAAGTTATTTGAAGACATTGTGAATGATGATCAAGTGAAACGTCCCAAAATCATATGAAGCTATTGGTTATTGTGCCAAGCCTATTTGAGGCTGAAATTGATTAGTTTGCTTCCTTTATTTTGAGTGATATTACTCCTTAGAAGGATGCTTTTTTGGGTATACATTCATGGTCTTTTTCTCTGATGTGTGCATAGGATCAACATTTTAGGAGCACCTTCTGCTCATTTTCTACCTCCCTTGTGGGGCAGATTTTGCAGATTCTTGCAACTCTTGGGATCATGGGTCTTGCCCACCTGCTCCTCTCCACCTCTAGGTCATGTGAGCTTTTTGCAGAGTAAATGCCTTTTGAACATTGATATATCCTGCCTGAGGTATTTTTGCATTTTATATCGGTCCATCAATGATCAGATTCATTTCCTATTTGTAAAAATGGATTTTCATCCAGGGTCTTGCCATAGTTTTGTAAAATTTTCTGCCATTACTAAAATTCTGATTTCACCTATATCTTCTGGTGTATCTGCAGCCTTTATGCCCAATAACTCCATCCATTTCCTTCCTTGTCTGTGCCATCCAGCGGTCTTTGTAGCTTCCATTGCTTCGTGTGGTATCCTGCTATCTTCTCAAGCTTGTTGAGGTAGACCACGTAGGGGTCAAGGTACAGACACCCTACCCCATCCTACTGGCTGACATTGGTATAACACCTCTCAAAGGGGAAGCATTATGCCAATAGTTCTCCTATTAGAAAGTGTTTATGTAATGTTTCTATTGTTATCCAATAAGCTCTAGAGAGCCTGGGGTGCCCAGGCTGGGCATCCATAGAGGATCATTGTTTGCACAAGCATGCTATATAAAAACTCTCTCATTTCCCAGCGCCATAGGGTTGCCTTCCTGCTATTGGAAGCTGTATAGAGCTTTCAAACCTCCCAAAGTTCTCCTTTCCACGCACACATACCAGTTGTAATTATAAGATAATTCCAGCTCTAGGTATTTGTATATGGTGACGGTGTCCAAAGGCTCCTCTTCGAATGTGAAGTCCATCTGTTTATTTCGAGTTCCAATTATTATTACTTTTGTCTTGGTTATATTGACTTACATGCCTGAGTGTCTACAAATTTACCCAGTGTAACCAAGTGTGCTTGCATGTCCCTCTTGTCTTTTGTGAAGAAGTCTATGTCATCCGCATAAATGAGAAATAGTAGGGCATCAGGATTCCTTCCCTTCGTAGTCTCGTCCAGTCTTCCAATTCATTTTTGAAAAGACCGAAAAGAGTTGGTGAGAGGGGAAAGCCTTGCTTGACCCATATGTTGCTACTAATGATTGCCTTTCCCCTGGAGCATGATCCATCTACTAGGCTGTGCTAACTTGGCTGTTATAGTCGGTATGTGGTTTCTTTGAGTTCTTGAGGAATGTGGAGCCTTTCTAGTCTTTCCCGTAGCTTTTTACCTGGAACAGTGTCGAAGGCTTTATTGAAGCCTACAAAATAGCAGTAGACAGCCTCTTTCTTATTCTTGGCTCCCTCCATTGCCGCTCCTATGGCGACTAAATGATGCACTGTGGAGTGCTTGGTACGGAACCCTGCTTGGGATGGTCCTTGTGCCTTGGCCCTTCTGCTGGTTTTTTGCTCAATGATGGTGCCGGGCATTTTGGCCATTAGGCTGCTCACCATGATGTTATGTGGTTTTTTGCCACCTTGCTATGCTCCTCCTGTCGATCGGTACAGTCCTGTTAAGCTGCCACTCGGAGGGGAATCCCTGCTCTAAGGCCTTATCCATGAGCTTGGTAGGCATTCCCTTTGTCTTCTCTCCTCCCCATGTCAACATCTCAGGTACTATATACAAATTGTCATTTGAAATCCCAGGCCTATTATATCTTCACACAAAAAAATCCTCCACTTTTAGGGAATTTAAGCTTTTGTGCACTGCTATGTCATCTGTATCTTAAATGGAAATAGTTCACAACGTGCAAGGCAGCGGGGCGCTGTTTTATAAAAAAACACAGGTGGATACAAGCAAATATGCAGCCACAGCTAAAATTATTTGAAGAGTCAAGATCAATAAAATAGTGACACAAAGATAATGATTGCAAGAAAAAAAATGTAAGCCTAGGAAGTACCAATGGATCAAGCTTTTTTTCAAGTGGATTAAGGCCTGGAAGTAAAAAGGTTTTACAACCTAGCAGGGTACACAAGATAATCTGATTATACCTTTAATACTGTGTGACCATGCTAAACTTTGTAATCTAACTGTTCCAATGTGATTCTCAGTGGCAGGAGCAGAGGTGGGTCTGGCGACTTCGTTGCTGGTTTCCTACTTGGAGGAGTGGTTTTTGGTGCTCTTGGCTATTTATTTGCACCTCAAGTAAGGTTTTTATGATTGAAGAAGAGATAAGTGGTATTTTGAATGGATGGGATATGTTAGGAATGAAAAGCTCCACGAACTTTTTTGATATTTCCATGATCTGTCTAAACTTTGCCGGGGACTCTCTTCCCCCTTTTCAAATCATCACTCTTCACAACAAACCTGTTTCTTCCCCAACTCCATTAACATATGGGAAAATATAACTCCTTTCACGTGCTACTTTATTGCTACTGATTTCAGAATTTGCTAGATTGTGAAGAAGAAATCCTGATTCCAGATTCCCAAAAACAATTCCTATAATTGTTGTTTTTTGAAGTTTCTGAATTGTGTTTCCATGTCTTGCTGGTAGTGTGTGACGTTCAAGGCATCCACCACAGTTTGCATTTAGTCCTAGCTTGGCTAGCAACAAGCCTCCCATTTGTGCCAGGATACTTGGCTCCATCTATCTTCAGGCAGGGTCATTTGTGGGGAGCAGGATGCTCAGAGGACCTTTTGTTAACCATCCATACACAAATCATATGGTGAGTCTCATAGTAGGGCGCCGTTTGACTGGACAATTGTCAGGAGTTGATGCTTAACTGTGTGCCTTAGAATGAATTTATGTACAACGTTGTCCTGCGGCTAGCACTGTATCCTCCTGTCCTCCTCGTGGCGCCATCCAGTGCTGCCACACGTCTGCAGCCCATCAATCCACCTCTCCTGGTTTCCAGCTCCACCAAAGGAACCTATATGTAGTAGTCTGCATTTCCTCTTCAGTGTATATGTTCCTCTTGGGACCAAGTTCAGCAGACCATAGGTCAGGTGCATCTCCTCATAATGATCTTCGCATTATAGAAGTCTTGTGAAGCATTTTGAGTAGCTTTACATGTGGGCAGCAGGTTTTCCTGCCAGAGCTTATCCCCAACTTTAGTAAAGTTCTATCCTTTTTAGAGAGACAAATTGATTTAAATTTCCTGAGGGGTAAAATTATATGGTTTTACTGCACGTCTATGTTTCCTGGTTCATATTTGTAGAACAAGTTGTTTTCCCAAGTACTGCAAGCCTTCTGCTCGGAAGCCTAGTGAACAGGATGATGGTAGTTGTTTCCCCAAGCACTGCAATCCTCTTGCTTGTCTTGCCATCTTTGTTCACTTATGTTGCATTAGCCATACTCAGAAGGCTGCTTTGCTAACATAGATGCATGTTGTGTGGAGTTGCAATATTTCTTTATCATGCTACCATCAGGCTGTTTATTAGGCTTCCAAACATCTTCAATGTGATTTTAAAAGATGAACTGCAGTTCCATCAATTCAATACACAGCATGTGGTGATGGGCTCCACTGAATGATATCCTTGCTAACAGGTGAACAAGGTTCTTTCAGCCCTTGATAAAGACAAAGAAGACCCATCGAAAATATTGCCCAAGGGTGTAGATGACGATGAAGGACTTGAGGTCAACCTCTCTATTCTGACCTTGCAACTTGCTCCTGAAGCAGATATTTGATATAATCACTTAAAGTAGTTTTTTTTTGTCTTTAGAAATGCTTGATACAAATCTCACAGAACAGGGGTCTGTTTTGATATTCTGGACTAAAGGATAACATTGGTAAGTTTAGTTTTAAATTTATTGTTGCTTCTTCCCGTCTTATGGGAACAAACCTAATTTATACTTGGGAAGTTGAGACCATATATTGCCTGAGTACATGGCTAAGCATGTATGAGCTGCATAGTTTTATAAATTAACTAGTTAAGTAATTGTAAGCTATTTCGTTCTGTTGGTTGCATTGTTTTGGTTTTCCTATTAATACTGCTTTTTTTTGGCCATGATATTTTGTGAAGAATAGCAATTTTTCAAGATCTCACTTTTCATGCAGGTCAAGGTCTGGAATTAAATTCGTCTAGTGCATCCCTAAGCAAGATGATTCTGTTGAATTGTTTTTTAAATGTTTCATGTTTGGCACTTCAAAGCATTTTTATGTCATTTTGTGTTCAGTGCTTTGTTCTTTTACTCGAGGCTAAAGTCTCACCTGTTCTTGTACATTTCACAGAAAACAAGGAAAAACTTGAACGAGAAGATTGCACAACTGAATGCTGCAATTGACGATGTCTCGGCTCAATTGAGAGCAGATGATGGATTCAGTGTCCCAATCGGAAGCGGTGCTGAGCTGGAATCTCCTTCATGATTGTAATAATACAAGATGTGCCTTATTGCGAGTACCTTAAGGCAACAAAAGTTTTGCAATCTTTGGTGGCATACCTTTAAGCTTATGAGGCGGCGTTCTTGAATCAGGATGCATGAAGTAAAGCTAGAGACGATGGCCGATTTTCAATCCTCAGCTGACCTGGCTTAGCCATGTTAGAGGCTTCTCCAAAGATCGTTGTATAAGAAACAGGCTTTTGCAGGAATATTTTGGTCTAGATTGTGGGCATGCAGTTGTGCCATCTGAAATAAAATGTATGACTGGTCTTGGATCTACAGTTTCAGTTCACCTTTTTGGATGCTGGATGGTGATCTCTCTCTCTCTCTCTCTCTCTCTCTCTCTCTCTCTCCCCCCTCGCCCCCCCCCCCCCATGTGTACAGATCATGAAGCAGATTCCAGCCATTCCTTTATTCCTAAGGTCTAGAAAGTAACGACTAACATAGTAGCAATGCATTGGAACATTTCCCAATTTTATTTTCATGGATATTCCCATGGCACGCTTGATATAAAGAGCATCAGATAGAACATCTCATCTGTTTGAAGCAAGGGTGTTCAAAGAGTCATTATGGTGGTTACATTGGAGGCTAGTATAGAAAGAGAAGATAGCATTGAGACTCTGATTTCTGGCACGACTTTTCATGTGCTTGTTCCACACTCAAGGATAATTGAATAAGCCCATAGAAATCACCATTTAATGCCAACTGGACATTGTTAACTTAGGCAGATAAATTTGGCGGGACATGAATTCGGAAATATGGAAGTTTGACATAAAAACCGGGACTATACTCTCTTACAATCTTGCTCTTGGTAACATCTGATTCTAGAGTGGTCAACACTTTGCAATCCATGCTATCTTAGACTGAGAGGTGGACTTGCCATTTTGTTGTTGTGTAGCATTCAGTCAAGTTGACATTAGCGTGCAATTCCCAAAATTATTGGTCTTTCCTTGAGATATGGTATACACAAAATTTGTCTTTACGTACTGGGAACTAGTCTCTAGTATTGATTTATCAAGGATCCCATGTAAACTACAGGCTATCACTTTCATAGCAAGCGAATACAAAATCCCTGTGTGTTATTGATTTATACTAAGTTTCAGATTCAGCCTGGACTTTTCATCAACTTCTACCTTTCAAGAGAGATGCTATTATGGGAGGGGGCATAAACCAATGGAAAGACCCACACCATCTATGCATTGGAGACAAATCTTTGAGAAAAACATTTTTGCAATTTGTTATCTAGGCATTTGTGTACATTGTTGAAATCAAAAAGAGAATTTCCAATGCTCACCAAAACACCACTTGAGAGATGAAGTTAATCGAGCCACAATTGCAGACAACGACAACCAATTGGGTACAATCTTCTCCCCCTAGATGAGTGGCTCACGCTTCTTCATCTAGAGTATTTATAATATTTCATTGAAGTTCAAGGAGCCAAAAGTATTCCTCATTTTTTAAAAGTAAGGGATTACATTGAATGCCTTTTACAAAGCCTCTTTGGCTTAAAAATGGATCTTGTCCCATTCTTTCTACAATGCCACTATGGGCTATCACATATATTGCTCAAGGTTTACAATATCAATCAAATACAAAAATTGTCCGATGGCCACGTTATGCATTGTGCGGCACCTCAATCGGTATCCTCGCACTAATTCAATCCTTGGCACTAATTCCATCACTTGTACTCAAGGCGCCAATTACATTAGTTGTTCACCATCAAATCTACGAATCAATTAATCCCAATATAATTGTGCTAAAAGTATGATAATTAAACATAACACCAGTAACACTAGCGATATCAATATCAACATGAAATCACCCATAATACTGACCATCTAGCACGGCAAACATAGGCTAGTGAGGTGTCTCCAACTAAATCACACAAAGCATCCACTAGGACGTCTGTTGTGTTCGGTGCGCTCTTTGTCAGTCATACTTGACTAAAATAAAATAATGTTCATAGCAAGAAATATCAGAAATATAATTTTCGTAACATTCCTCTTGCTTGGATTGCAAAATTGACCTTTGCTGAGAGCATCAACAACTACATTCTCCTTACCAGGCTGATATTGAATCATGGACTGAAAACTTTGTATAAATGATGCCCATTTCATGTGCCTATCAAATATTAGTGGCTAAGTCAAAACACATGCTTGATACTTTGTTGATTAGTTTTGATGAGAAATTCAGCTCCCATTAAATAATGTTTCCATATCCTTAAGGCATGCACAACATTGCAGTTAATTATTTATCATATGTACTATAATTACATTCCGCTAGTTTTAATTTTAAAATACTCAATAAAATATATACAAGTAGTGTAAACATGTCAAAGGATAGAAGAATAAAGATATTCTTTTACATACAACATGTAGTATTCCACGAGCTTTAGCCACATCTTTCTCTCAATAATTTTGCAGCCACCTCTATGATCTGTTTAGTTCCTCTGCAGCAGCGTCTAACTACAACACTACAGAACAAGCCAACAAGAGACGACATCACCATCTTCAAATTGATTTAGCGAAAGAGTATGCACCTCTACCACAACGATAGTACATAGGCACCATTGAAAAGGTAATGGAAAAATATTGCTCCCAAAATGGCAGCGTCTAACTACAACACTACAGAACAAGCCAACAAGAGATGACATCACCATCTTCAAATTGATTTAGCGAAAGAGTATGCACCTCTACCACAACGATAGTACATAGGCACCATTGAAAGAGAGAACATGAGGAGAGAAGGCCTACAACATATCGACTTATGGTGTGATGGAAACATTTATCCAAAATGTCTATACTCAGGAACTCTACTCCCCCATTTTCAAATCCTATAACATTGCGAAAGTTTGCGGGTGACGGACATAAAGGTATGCATGGAAACATCACAGCTCAGTCTGAAGTTGCACAAACTTTTGAGCGTCTCTATGAGCAAGAGGCAAACATAAAAATGCAACAGAAAGTCAAAACCTCTAATTGAAAGAGGAACTATAGAATGAAATTGAAGAGCATACAAAGACAAAAAAGAAGTTACGAAAAGCAAGATCGAAAGAAACCCCATTGGGGGATAGGCTTATTGACAAAATATGAAGAGGGGAGAGGAGAACAGTGGAGATGAGGAGAGAGGGCACAGCTAGAGAGCACACCACAAATGACTAACTATACACTAGATTTAGTTGAAAATTTAGAATATATATGGGTTAGGGTATTTAGCCCTTTGCTTTATAGCACTCTATTGGGTTAGTGCTATGCACATATGATCACATGATGGTGCTATGCACACATGATCACATGATGTTGAGCATGAACTCTCAACACCTTCCCTCAAGATCAACATCATGAAGAAGGCCTTCCCTCAAGATGATGATTCTGGGGAATGGAAGTAGGAATGAACATTACATTCCATCACACCCCTTTAATGGGAATGTCCTTCCTCTGTGTCAAACCAAGAGCTAATCGGTGTTTCTCGAAAAGCTCTTTATCGAGTGGTTTGGTAAAGATGTCTGCAACATTCTCTTAGCTATCACAATGCTGCAATGTGATGTCACCAAGTAACACTCTTTCTCTGATGAACTACTCTTTGACATCAATGTGCTCTATATTGGAGTGATATAATGGATTCTTGGCCAATGCTTTATCATAGTATATTGTTGTTGGCTTTGACTCATCAAAGTAATCTGTTTCTGATAATAGTCTTTTGAGCCATATAGCCTCACATGCACCTGTAGTGAGTGTCCTATATTCTGCTTCAGTCGAAGACAAAGAAACACTTGGTTGTTTGTTTGACAACCATGATATAGCACCTTGACCAAGGAAAAATGCATATCCCTATGTCGATGTCGTGGTCTCATGATCTCTGACATAGTCACTGTCACAGTATCCATGCAACCGTGGATGACTTTCTCTATATTCTATCCCAAACTGTCTTGTATCTCTAATGTATCTCAAGACTCTTTTGGCTGCATTCTAATGAGACTGTTTTGGATTTGCCATAAACTGTGCTAGTGAGCCTACTGCATAACAAATATCTGGCCATGTGATAGTCAGATATATAAGAGATCCGATGAGCTGCCTGTAGTACCTATCATTGACTATAGGCTTTTCTGAATCTTTAGTAAGTTTCAAACTCTTTTCCATGGGAGTGGCTGCAATCTTGCAATCTGCCATATGAAACTTCTTTAGGAGATTGTCAACATACTTGAACTGACTCATGAATGTGCTATATGAATCTCTCCAAAACTCAATTCCAAGACAATAGTACATAAGTCCAAGATCTTTCATGTTGAACTCTGCAGATAAGTCTTGTTTTAGTTTTCTGATGAAGCTATCCTTACTTTCGGTCACAATCAAATCATCTACGTACAAAAGTGCAATAGTAATGTCTTCCCCTTGAACTTTGTAGTAGAGTGTATGATCTGCATCGGATTTCATGTATCCCAGATTAACAAAATACTTGTCGATTCTGCTGTACTAACTTTTATGTGCTTGCTTTAAGCCGTAGAGACTTTTCTTGAGATGGCAAACCTTATTCTCTTTTCCTAGTTCAACATAACCTGCTAGTTGTTGCATGTAGACTTCCTCGTCTAGATAACCATTGAGAAATGCATTCTTGACATCGAGCTGGTACACATGCCATCTACTGAGTGTCGCTAGCAATATCAAGAACCGTATGGAATCCATCTTTGCTACTACTGGAGCATAAGTCTCATCATAATCTTGACCATATTGCTGTGCAAATCCTTTTGCAACTAGTCTGGCTTTGTATCTCTGAATGCTGCCATCTGGATTGTACTTCAGTTTGTATACCCATTTGTTTGCTATGGCCTTGTTTCCTGGTGGAAGGTTGCATAATTCCCAAGTATTATTCTTATACAAAGTATCCATTTCTTCATTCATAGCAGTTTGCCATTCTGGCTTGTCTACTCCATCTTCAAAGTACACTGGCTCTTCTGTACCCATGATGGTAGTCATAAGAGCATAGTTGGTGGTTTCAACCTAAATTGCTTTGCCTTTCTGAGCATATGTCAATCTGGCTGGTGGTCTGCTTTCCCTAGTAGACCATCTGAGCTGCTGTGGCTCTGCTTGAGGTGTTTTTGGCAATTCTTGCTCTTCTTCATCAACCTTTTCTATAGATGACTGTGTAATCGGTGCGTCTATCTCTTGTGTATTAGAGGTTCTCCATTCGGATTCCTCATCAAAGATTACATCTTTGGAGATAATGACCTTGCAGTTGATGGGATCATACAACTTGTATGCTTTGCTTTCTTCATTGTAGCCAACCATGATGCATTTGCGTGACTTCGCATCCAATTTTCTGCAATGATCATCATGTATGTGGGCATATGCTATGCAACCAAATATGTGGAGATGCCCAATGTGTGGCTTATGTCCAGTGAATGCTTCATAAGGAGTCATACCCTGTATCGGTTCAGTAGGAAGCTGATTAAAGAAATGGTTTGTAGTGGCTATTGCTTCTTCCTAATACTGATTCAGAAGATGCTTCTCACTAAGCATTGCTCTAGCACTGTCTGCTAAAGTCCTATTCTTCCTTTCAGCTCTTGCATTCTGCTGAGGAGTATCTGCACAAGTGAACTGTCTTCGAATGCCGTGACTTCTGCAAAAGTTCATGAATGCTGAAGACATGTATTCACCTCCTCTATCTGATCTCATGACTTTGATCTTTCTGGTTGCCTGGTTTTCTGCCATGGCTTTGAATTCTTGAAATTTGGAAAACACTATAGATTTCTCTTTTAGAAAGTAGACCCAACAATATCTGCTGTAGTCGGTAGTAAAGTGAACCATTGATGCTGCGGGTCAAGGCATAACCCCATACATCAGTATTATGTATCAAATCAAGATTACCTCATGCACGAGAGGTGCTTCTGCCAAAGTTGGTTCGCTTTTGTTTATCGAAGCAGCATGCTTCACAAACTTTTCCAAGAAACTATAGCTTAAGAATCCCAATTGCCATATTCTAATTCCTGATATCTAACAAGTACTTGACATGACCATATCTCTTGTGCCATTTTGCAAATAGTGTAATTTGTTGCGGTTGAGCTGACATCGCATGCTTATCTGGTACTGTAGCTAGCATTCTATACAAGCATCCTTCCTTGACACCTTTTGCTACTAGCTGACATCTTCTGGATCTATCTTTGATAGTTCATTCATCTCCGTCGAAGATGACTCGATAGTTGTATTCTGTCATTTGTCCTACTGACAAGAGTATATCTTTCACCAATCCTTTCATACTAGTGAAATTGTTTATAGGGATAACACCTGTCCCTTGAACTGGATTCGATGTATTATTTGGCTGCTGTTTGTGTAATTGACATTTTTCTGACCTTCCAATGGTTTTATCTCTGTGAACCATTCCTGATGATTTGTCATGTGAGATGATGCACCACTCTCGATATACCAAGGATCCTGTTCTGCTTGGTCGACTTGATTAGCTGAAGTTCTCTTTTGGATTGAAATCAGTGTCTAGGTACACTATATCAGTTTGCTGCATTTCCTCACTTGCAAGAAACATATTCCCATGTTCATTTGCAAAACGACTGTGACTAGAATGTCCACCATGATGATTTCGTCTTCCGCGGAAATTCCCTCGATTACACTGGATTGACTCCCTTGGTTATACTACTTCTTGCGGCAATCTCTTTCATAGTGTCCAAACTTATGATAGTAGTTGCACTCGATGTTTGACACGTTGGTGGATGCATTCCCTCATCCTTAGAATCTTCCTCAATTGGAATGATTTCCTCTTTGCTAATGCTGATGTTGCTGATGACTTTATTTTGCTGATGATGACCACTTTTTTGGAATGATCTACCTTTGCCTTTGCCTCTGCTTTGGTCTGAAGCTGTGAATGCCTGATCATTAGAATGACCTTTACGTGCTTGGATGGCCTGTTTCTTGAGTTCTTCACCAAGTAGGACTGACTGAAGTTCTTCCAGTGTCAGTATTTGCTGTTGAATGGTAATACTCTAGACTAGATTCTCGTATTCCTCTCCTAGTCCATTCAGGATTACTTGAACCATTTCTACTGGATTCATAGTCTCTCCAGCTGTGCTACAAGTTGATTGTTGTAGTCTTTTATTCGGAGTACATAAGCATGATCGGTTTCGCTGCTATTGCAAAAAATCTGGTTCATTTGGTTTCTCAGTGTGAGAATCCTAGAAGTGTTCTTTGACTCGTAGAGAGCTGCAAACATATCCCATGCTTCTTTCGATGTCTTGATTGTGTTCAGCTGTCCTAGCATGACATCTTGCACATTCTGCTTGATCAGATGATAGTCGTACTTGTCTTTCTTATCCCATTTTGCTTGAGCTCAGGCAATGGCAGGATTTGGTACAGGTGCAAAAATTGTTTGTGTAGCTATAGATCCCATTATAGATCCCGCTGCTGGTGCTGTGACAACAAGTGGAGTAGAGCTATTGGTGGCTGGATCGTCCAATGGTCTAGGTGTAGATCCATATTTGTCCTGAAGTACAAGAATGGTCTCCATTCGGTATTTCCATGTGTCGTAATTGGAGTTGTCTAGCTTAGCAGATGAGCTTAGCAGATGCCTCCAGATTGAGGTTGCTAGTCATAGACATGGTGTAAAAAAAAAAGTACTCAAAGTGTCGTGAAAATCTCTATATGAATCAACTGCAAAATGCTGACTTTGCCAAGTGAGATCTGAACAGTCGAGTGAAGATGGAACTACAATACATAAAATCCAATCTATGTTACAAGGCTTGTGGCAAATGATGCCGGGAATAGCCAAGAGGCTTTACAAGGCTGAAATGATGTGCATAATGCCGTGAAATAGCCGAATAGGCTTTACAATGATGGCATGTGTGTGTGAAATCAAATCATGTGCTATCTGCCCACTGAATAATTAGCAATGCCTCTGAACACTCTAAAGTCTACTCGTTGAACTGATGAACGTCAAGTTTTAGGTGATGTGATGATGTGAAACCATATGTGAGCATATGGATAGACTCCGAGTAGGTACTAGTCGGGAATTTCGGGCATGGCTTAGATTGGCAAGTTGGGGAGATTCAAAGCGTCCCCTCTATGGCGATCTAGTCTACTTTGATCTAAATCTATACCAACCATTGATCGATGAAAGAACATCAAATAATTCCTTTTCTTTTGTTATGCCAAAATATGCGTGTGATGTGATGAGCACATAGAGCATGAAAAATCAAGCGACTTTCCTATTTGGAGCGCCCCCAAATTCTTCCTGGATCAAGAGATTCGACTTGATCTAAGTGGAGGGGCAAAAAGAGTGCAAATGTGCTCAATGATGATGTGTCACTGTGGGTCACATGCAGTGACGATGTGGCACTGTGCCTAGCAAGAGGTGTGCCTGTGGAGCAGTGTGCTGAGGTGGCACCTGTGTTGACTTGAGATGGAATGTAATGTTCAGTCCTTCTTCGATTCCCCAGAATCATCATCTTGAGGGAAGGCCTACTTCATGATGTTGATCTTGAGGGAAGGTGTTGCATTGCCATGGTGTTATACAAGGGGCTCTCGAACATCGTAAAGGAGAAGAGGCAAGCTAGGAGTGGTGATGGTGTACTAAGCTGAAAAAATATGATCTCGTCTCTATTCTCGCTTCTGCCATTGCTCTGTTCGCAATATTCTCTTCCTTTAGGCTAACTGTGTAGAAGAAGTTGTAGCTTTTTCTAGAATCTCAGTGGCATAGATTGGAATCTTAGGGCCAGTGAAGAAAAGGAACAGCACCAGTGTCCTGCTTGCTACATATGGCACCATGCCGCATTCGTTCTTAGTAGGGGAGTGTACCTTGGAGGCTCTTGTTGACGTAGATGGAGCTGCATATCATTTGAAGCAACAAAGGAGAGCTTGTTGTAGTAGCCACTTAGAATGGAGGAGTGGCTTGGCTTGATGAGCCCGCCTAGAGCTCTGTTGGAGTCGTTGGAGAGGATACTTGAGCTCTCAAGGAGAGCTTGTTGACTAGAGGCTTAGCACAATAGCACTCAGACTCTCTCTCTCTCTCAATTTTGCAGAAAATGGACCAATAGCACAGACTCTCTCACTCTCAAAAGACTCAAAAATCTATCTTTCTCAACTGAAATTGAAGAACAATACAATGAATCACTCAACCTCACATAGACGAAAATCTTAGACATGCAATGAATGAAGTTCTCTCAACGGTAGAGAACACAAATCTCTCACAAACTCTCGAAAGAGATGAACGGAAATCCTATGGATGGAAAATTCTCACAAAGAATGGATGAAGATCTCTCACCGAAAGTGACTCTCACGGAGAACACTCAAGAGAACTCTCAATCACTCTCTCACACTCTCAAGGATGGCAATGCCTCAGCGGAAGGCAAGGGAGCTCTGATACCATGATAAAATATGAAGAGGGGAGAGGAGAAGAGTGGAGATGAGGAGAGAGGGCACAGCTAGAGAGCACACCACAAATGACTAACTGTACACTAGATTTAGTTGAAAATATAGAATATATACAAACCCATTTAGAGTTAGGGTTAGGGTATCTAACCCTTTCCTTTATAGCACTCTATTGGGTTAGTGCTATGCACATATGATCACATGATGGTGCTATGCACACATGATCACATGATGTTGAGTGTGAACTCTCAACACTTATTAAAGGAAAACTTCGCAGTTTGCTAAATTGAAAGCGGGATGTAAAGGGTGCAAGTGGTGCATTCAAGAAGCCTTTTGCTATTTGGAATGTAGATATGTTCAATCTTGTTACTTGGACGGAAATCAAGAAAAGATCTTATGTGCACGTGTTGTTTGTAGAAACATTTTGGAGCCTCAAAAGGAGAAATTTAATTCGAATGCTCTTCCAGTGCAACAAATGAAAGGTCTATTTTCAACTACTATTGTGAAAGAGATGATTGAGGAAAAGAAGTTTAAAACCATGAAACAGGACATTGTGCATCAATTTATGGAAAGAAACAAAGGTGATGTGAACTTAATCCAAGAGGCTCTTGATGAAAGTGGAGTTACCAAGAAAGGTTACACTTCTATTTTCAAAGCAGTATCATCAACTTTAAAAGATAAGAGGATCAAACGTGTGCTTCTTCCAAATCTTGGCAATGTATGAAAGTTGAGAGGTTCACTCAATCAGTAAGTAGATGATTTTATTGGGCATTGGTTGCATATTGAGGGCATTTATGAAGGTAACAAAGGTAGCACTTTGTATAATACTTGAAACAATATTATTGTTGATCTTGAACAACTACAAAGAAGGATGGTTAGTTCTATGGAATTACATGTGAAGAGTGCCAAGGACGACTTATATTTGTTATTAAGATGGATGAATGTGAGAAAGGAGAGAAAGATTAAAAGAGTGACCATCATGCTTAATAATAGAGATGGATTTTCGAACGGTAGGTCAATTCAAAGGACCACCAAACATTACAACTTCATGCGATGGAAAAAGTGATTTTTAAGTTAATTAGCATATGGCAGGGGAGCTCAAGACCCTAAAGTGCATGTTCAACACAAGCAAAGGAGGTAATTATAAATCTCCGTGCCCTTACTGCAAGGATCCAACCCATGTCATGGATCCTAAGTGGTGGATGAGAGCTCTTGATAGGGGTAAGATTGATCTAGAATTCAAAACAGTCTTGGACATCCCTTTATGCAACATCCATATATGAGCTATACATGCTTTATGTCAAATCATTGAAAAGTTGGTTTTTATATATATTAGATTTTCTTGGAATCTTCGACCATAAAAGCGTAGGAAAAAATCAATTGTTGCCTTCGAGAAACTATTATCGGACATGGGTCTTCATGGAGGAGATGTACATACCTTTAGAATTCAACAAATGGAAAGGATGTTCCCATCAAACCATCAATTGGTGGAGTCAAAACTAGAAGGTTTTTATTAGAACCACAAAGAGAAGGGAAGCTTGGTTGACTATCAAGATATGTTTTGAGGGTGAGATATGGCCCTTGGAAGCTTGTGCATAATGCTGCCAAAGATGATGAGGTGAATGGTGTTGCTAGAAATGTGAAAGCAGAAGTATGGAATCGTTGGACAAGCTATTCATACTTTGTGACAAAAAGACATGGACCAAGAGCGATCACTGTTTGTTAGAAGAGGAGCTTAAAGATTTTGGAAAGTCAATGAAACAAGCTTGGACAAGTTGCAACATAACACACTATATGGTAAGAAAAACTAATTTGTCTTGTGCTTTTGGTACTTGTTAGCACAAAATAGCGACAATCTTTTCTATGAGAAAAAAAATAAAAATCATGTTGAGCATCACACTTCTCTAAAAATTCAAAAAGCATCAAATCTGATGGCTTCTTATCTTCCTCTAAGGCTTTTCCTTGGAACGGGATTGTCTTTTTTGCAGAAGGCATCCCTTTCATACTTGCTCCTTTTCATCAATTGTCTCTTTCATGCATGTACTTTTCTCTCTCTATTTCTGCAATATCCTCTTCTTTAATGGAATTTGGGATCTTTCTTCTACACCTTGCATCAAGAATTGAAATACTTCTCTCTCTCTATATATATACATATATATGTGTGTGTGTGTGTGTGTGTGTGTGTGTGTGTGTACCATCATGCTATCAAAAAATCCTTGGAGAACACTGGCATAAAAAATAGGCACTAAAAGAAATTGTGCAATAGAATGTGATTTGGAGGATTGGGAAGTTCCCATTTCTACAAATCGCATTCTTATTGCACACTTTTCTAGATGGTTATAGTTAAAGATGAGAGAGAGAGAGAGAGAGAGAGAGAGAGAGAGAGAGAGAGAGAGAGAGAGAGAGAGAGAGAGAGAGAGAGAGCATATAATGTAGGCATTGAGAAAGCAAAAACAAACAAAAAACTCCTCAAAATCAAGATTCCCATGTGAATTTTAGGAAATGTAAATAGAGATTGAATCCATGTAAAAAGATAGAAACAAAGACTATAGGTGAACTAAGAAGCACTAATTAGAATGAAGCAAGATGACTACTAAGGCAAATCAATGGAGAAGCTTCTGACAAAGACTATGGATAGATCGAGCACTCAAATTATGATATAAATGAAATTCCCATTCCTTCCATTTTGTGGAGATCCTCAACTAAGTACATCTTGCCTCTCTCTCTCTCTGTCTTTGTCTCTATCTCTGTCTCTCTTTCTCTGTCTCTCTCTCTCATGCTTTCAACTCCCTTTTGGCTACGCCTCACTTGCCAAATTACAATTAAATAATTGTGTACTAGAATGAGATTTCAAGGGTTGGGAAATTCCCAACCCTCCAAATTGCATTCTACTGCACATATATTCAATTGCATATTTGGTGGGTTCTCTCTCTCTCTCTCTCTCTCTCTCTCTCTCTCTCTCTCTCTCTCTCTCTCTCTCTCTCTCTCCCCCCCCTCTCTCTTCTTGACAACCCAGGCCTCACTAGGATTACATAATAGGAAATGTGCAAAAAAATGCGATTTGGAGGGTTGGGAATTCCCAACTCTCAAAATCACATTCTTGTGCACACTTTCCTGATAGGACATTGCACCAACTGAGAAATCTTAATCCCCATGGCCTAAAGGCCCTCCATAACCTGAGGACACTCATCCACTGCCTAAGGACATTGCACCAACTGAGAACTCTCAATCCCCAACTGAGGGCCCTCATGCCCCACCTCAGGACACTACACTGGATCCATGTGAAGATGCTAAGCTTCCACCTCTAAATACTGATCAATAGGGTGGGAACATTGCATCTCAAGAATCTCCTAAAGATGATCCTAAGACTGAGGCCCAAGCATAAATATGATTTCAAATTATACACCCATTGAGAAATGATTTTGGATTGTAATATATGTTAACTTCTTTTGACATTGACACATGTGAAATAATCCTTCATTTGAGAGAGAGGAGTGGAGCATTGATATCTATCAAAGACCACTCAGCTAGGTTTGCACTCCTCCCGGGTCTATAGTCACTATGTGACAACAAGCCACAGCCTCTCCATTGTTCGTGTGTATTCGTGCCTCCTCATTGTTCGCGCCTTCTGCTGTACTCCGTGCGACCTGCCACATTCCTTGCTCGTCGAAGATCGCGCCCATGCTTGGTTGATGTCTGCCTCGTCTTCCCTGTCTCTACCTTGTGCAATGGACTTACACGTCCTTGTTTCATTATTTCTTAATCAGCCCCCCTGTTTTTTCTTCTTTTTTATTAATTCCTTATTATTTATATTCTATTTTTTACAAATGTCTCCATTTTCTTTAATTTTTTAAAAATTACCCTCCTTCCTTTAAATCTTCCATGTTCAAAATAGTTCTCTTGATAATCTTTTTATACACATCTATGTGCTTATTATCTCTCTTACTAATCTTAGTGTGATGAAATGCTCACATTAGTCTCCTTTCTTTATTATTTCCCATTTCCCCCCCTAATGGTTACTTTAATTAAATTTACACTCGCAAGTTTTCACTAAGCGTGATTAGTTTGAGGCTAAGTGTTAAATTATTGTGATCCGATAACAAGGGAGGGGTGTTTATGACACCTGTCTTCCCCACTTAAGTTAAAGCTGGTTCTTACCGTTTTTCTTGTTGGATGGTGGCAGGTAGGCAGATTCCCCTCTTCAATAAGAGTGATGTTGCCAATGACTACTCAAAGCATTACTACTCCCTTTATCTCTTTTGGGAAAAATTGTTATTCCTTTAATGATGTCTATTCATTTTTTGTGGATATTTATTGTAAATTACTTCTATTAAAACTTTTCTCTTCTTTCACTCCAAAATTGTCTACTTTTCACTATGAAAGGGGTGTTGTTAATGTCTACTACACACACACACACACACACATGGGGAGCCTTGCAGTCCTTGGGGTTTATCAAAACTTTAATGATAGTGATAATAATTACTGATAGCAAGATCTATATAGATTATGGATGGTGCGGTGACTTGTACCGACCTCTCCCCTTGAGTCTCCTTGTATTAATTGAATGTGTTGATAATTTGGCACCCTTTTAGACACTAATGGTGATTGCTTAAAAACTCCCCAAGGGAGATACAGTATGAAGATAGAGGGTGGAGAATTATCTGGGGACATTTATGGATTTATGCTCATTGCTTTAATAATTTTAGCCCCCATAAAACCTCTTATGGCATTTTGAACTCTATAAAGGGATTGTGGCTCTATCTCTCTTATATTTCATGATATGAGGCCTTGTTATACCCATAGGACCAGTTAAAGGCCTTGGGGACCCTTGTAACTTTTGGATGGGAAAAATGTTAGTCTTTATCGGCTAGTGAATCATCAAGCTTCTAATCTGTTTCAGGGCTTGAGATCATTTTATTGAGTAGCCCGTTGGATTGTTTAAAGAACCATCAACTAGCAGCTACCCCAAGGGGCTCGAGTTTTCTACACCAATTGGACCTCATGTTCCAATGTAACACTGAGGGTCTCCGAATCCCAATTCACTCTTTGGAAGGGAAGTATTTGGTCTAGTAAATGCACCATTCAATGCTTCTATGTGGCGACTAAAGTGCTTCACTTCGAATACTTTGAGTACCTCTTGGTGGACATTACATGCTATTTTCCTTTCTCATGGTCATGTTCCATTATTATTTACATTAATGTGGTGCTAACAGAGGGACATGGGGGTATATTTGGTGGCCACTTTGTAGGAGATATCATGGCAAAGAAAGTTTACCAAGCCGATTTGTGGTGGTCGATTGTCTCGTTAAAGATGCACATGAGTTTGCAAAGTAGTGCTGGTATTGCTAGATAGATGGTCATCCCAGTGAATGCAGACATGATGCCTCTAATTCCCATTCTTCCAATAGAGCCATTCCAAAATGGGGTCCTAGGCTTCATGGGTCCATTTAACTGGTAGCACAGTACACAAGCACAAGTATGTGGTGATGGGCATAAATTATTTAGCTAAATGGGTTGAAGTGAAGGTGCTAAGGGATAATACGATGGCCAGTACAACAAATTTCATATACCAAAATATCATCACAAGGTTTGGCTACCCAACCAAATTGGTATCGGTGGATCAAGGAACTCACTTTCTCAATGCAATGGTGAAGCAATTGATAGATCTGCATATGGTAGTCCATAAGGTGGCCATGACATATCATTTGCAAGGAAAAAGATGGTCCAAGTCATTCATGAAAGGCATAAACCATGGGTGAACCAGAATATCAAGGTTAAAATTTTCAAGGTAATTGATTTGGTATTACTGGACTAGGAAGATTTCTAGGCAAGATATCAAGGTCCATGCTGGATTGCGAAGGACTTGAAGCAAATTAGTACTAAATTAATCATGAAAATGATGGTTCATTGTTTGGATGGACGAACTCAAGGTGTATAGTACTGATGGAGAAAGATGATGCAATTGGTGGGGTGGCAAGTTCTATGTTCTAACTTGTTAGGGGGTTTAATCCTCAAGTACTATGAATCTATGCTCTAAATTGATAGGCTCAATCCTCGAGTGATGTGAGATGCAAATTTTGGAATCTTCATTTCTTGGAGTGGACTTGAAATACATACGATGAAGACACCTCCTTCTTGTTGGAAGATACACTAAGTGTTCAAAGAGAGCTAGAATTCTCACTCTTACTTCAAAGTACAACACTTCAATGAAGAGAGCCAAATTTCTCACTTCCATCCCTCCATATTTGAGAGTCCACTTTTATGTCTCCCTTAGCTCCTTTGGAACATTGCACGCATTGCAGGTGCACTCATAATAGCTAGACTCCTTGTAAGGCGTGCCTTTAACAAAAAGATGAAAATTCACCTAAGGATTCCTCATCATCTATAGGTCCTCATCTTTTATAGGTCCCACTACTGCACCTGTGCATGCACCAAAGGGCAAAGAGAAACATTTTCTTCTGCCTTGCATGCAAGTGTTTAGTTCCAATGCCAGCGATGGAGAATGTGGACATTCCTCCAGTGGCACATTTGCTCAAGCTAATGCAAGAGATGGGGTAGATCTACCCGGTATCAACATGTCTTTTGAATGATCCTTGACTTTTGTTGGTATATTCAAAACTTGCAAGCTCAATATTCTTGAGTGAAGCTAGAAATTGGGAAAATGCATTATAGACACAATCTTTGAAGTCTTGAGCAAAGGTCTAGTAATTGGGAGGTTAGTAATTGAGCTATCTTCTCCCACATACTCTATTCCCAGACCTCATTGTGTTTGCCTCCACACTAATTTATAGTCATAGCACAAGAGTTTGGTTTCATTGCTACTTGGAAGGTGAATTAGTTGATGCATCTAGGCTAATTGTTCATTAATTGATGCATACATGCCTGAAAACGTTATATCAAAGTAGCATATTCCCTGATTAATAAGGTCCAAGACAACCTCAGGAAGGATGTTATGTTATAATATCTAGCACAACCAAAAGAGGAAGAGGTTTGTTGTATAGCAATTCAAAATGTGCAGCATCTTCACAGTGATGTATAAAATAACAAGGCCTATTGCAAACACCTTACCTTGCAACAAAGTAAAAAAAGGGGTGTGATGCATTGAACTAAGATGCTGCCCCATCTGACCATAGCCAATGTCTTTTCAACATTAGGCTTTTGGATAATAGCCATTGGTATTGGAGCATAAAGTAATGCTACATGAATAGTGTGTCATGTTGTTTGTTATCTAAACTGTAAAAGATGGATTGCTTTATAATCTCTCCCATCTCCCAATAATAGCAAATAGGAACCATGATGGTACATTGGTCGTTATACCAATGCAGTGATTGGATTTCATTTTGCACTTTAAAAGTATAATTCTCTGCAAAAGCAACTACTAACACCACCACATCCTTTGGAAAAATTTGGATACACTCTTTAAATTGAAAGTCCTGTCAGTAACTATAAAATTTGTGTGTGATAAAGACTTTTAAGCGGTGCTCAAATCATTGGATGATGGTGGATGGAGATTTTTCCTTGTATACAAGTTTGATTCTTGTATTTTGATTCTCAGTTACATACTCATATGTCTTCCACCTTATCGATGCACCATTTGCATCATTCAACTCACATGGGCAAAAGAATGTTTTGGGCATTGTTCACATTTGCAACGTAAGGAGTCAAGAATATGACATTAAGCATCCTCTTTCTTTTGACATACTATTGACCTCCACATTTCAGATACAAAAGAGTAGGTGGTAGTGTAGGCAACACATGTTTCTTCTCGTGCTAGCCAACAAACCTTGCATAAGCAATCATGCATAGGCCCATGCAAAGACGATGTATCTTGTCTCAAGGCGTTCACTGCTACTCGCAACAAATCTATCCTTGTATGATCAATGCAGCAAGCAAGTATTCATTGCCTTTAGTTTTTAAACATAGTACGGGTGTAGTGAAGAGAATAAGTCTTTAGTACTCTTAAATAGTACTATTTAGTACTAATATTTAAATGTGTATAAAATAGTACAAAATATTTAGTACATGACACTATGTAGCACTTTAGTGGCAAAATCACTTGGATTGCATTGGCCTTTCACGAAATTATAGATATCAGCCAATACAATTTAGAGACAAAAATATCTTTAAAATTCCTCTCGTGCTCATGATCTTGTTACAATTGATGCGGTATTCTTGTATTAGAAAATAATATAATTTCATTAAAGGCCAATGTGCACCACAAGAAAATGCATTATATATGAAAGTGGTACTTAGCTAAATAGTACTAAATATGATAGTGGTACCTAAATAGTACTAAGCAATACCTAAGTCATTAAGAAAAAAGGGGGCTCATTTTGGGGCCCTGAGACAAATCCACAATTTCTTCTTTTTTTGTGAGTTCAAAATATAGGAAAGTAATAAAATACTCCTTAAAATATACATAAGTACTGTCAACATCTCAGAGGATGACAATGGATGAAAGAATCAAGATATTCTTCTATATTCACTGCCATATCTCATGAACGTAATTATTCAATGCTCCTACAAGCCACGTCTTTCTCTCAATCATTTTCTAGCCATCTCCACGATAGTTGAGATTCTCTGTTAGAACACCATAACCAATCTTGCCATATGCCTATTTTTCAAAGTTTACCACCTTCACAAGTCCTTACCTTATGAAAGAGTAATGAAATTGCAAAGCAATGGAAAAACATTGCACTTAAAATGGCAACACCAAACTCCAACTCTACAGAACAAGCCAACAAGAGATGGCAACACCATCTTCATATTGATTTAGCTCAAGAATATGCACCACTTCCAAAACGACAACACGTCAATGCCATGCAAAGAGAAAACATGAGGAGACAAGGTTTACAACATATCGACTTATGGTGTGGTGGGAAGATTTATCCAAAATGTTTTGTTGGAAGGTCTACACCACCATTCTCAAATCCAACAACATTACTGAAATTTGTGGGTAACAGAACAAAAGGTGTGCATGGATACATCACGGCTCAGTATTAAGTTGCGCACATGTATAAGCCTTTATATGAGCAAGAGGCAAACACAAAAATACAACAAATAGCCAAAACTTCCAGATTGAAAGAGCAGTTACATAATGAAATTGAAGAGCATACAAAGACGAGGGAGAAGTTACATAAAGGAAGATCGAAAGCGACCCCTTTGGGAGATAGGCTTACAAGTAGAAAACTTCGCAACCTTGCAAAATTGAAAGCAAGAAGTGGAGGGTGCAAGCATCGATACAAGTAGCAAGGTGAGATTGTTTAAAGCATGAGATTGCTAAAATCATTTACTATTTGCAATGCTGGGCTATGTAAATCTTCCTTTGTTAACTCTTATTTATGCATCCAGTTTATAGGAAAGTGTAAGAGCCCCAAAAGGAAAATGTTGATCTGAACGCGTAAAACAGATGAAAGGTCTATTTTCAATGACTATTGTGAAAGGGATGATTGAGGAAAAGAAGTTTAAAACCATCAAATGCAATGTTGTGCAACAGTTTGTGGAAAGCAATAAAGTTGATGTAAACTCAATTCAGGAGGTTCTCGATGAGAGTGGAGTTAGTAGGAAAGGTTATTCTTCTATTTTCAAAGCAGTGTCATCAACATTTAAAGATCAGAGTATCAAACGTGTGCTTCTTCCAAATCCTATAGAAGTTTAGAATTTAAGAGCTTCACTCAATGAACAACTAGATGATTTTATTGGTCAGTGGTTGCATAGTGAGGATGTATTTGAAGGTAGTAAGGAGCCCACTGTGTATAATCCTTGGAATACTATTTTTGTTGATCTTGAACAATTACAAAAAAAAATGGTTGAATTCTATGGAATCACATTTGAAGAGTGTCAAGGGCGGCTTATATTTGTCATAAAGTTGGATGAATGTGAAATTGTGAAAGAGAAAAAGATTGAAAGAGTGACCATCACACTTATGAATAGGGCACTTGATACATCAATCACTAGAGAAAACTCAAAGCATTTTAATGTACAATTCGAGAAGCATATTTGGTGGTTGGGAGCATTTGAGTTAAGCGTCAACTTTCATATTTCAAATATATTGCTATTTCATTTCATTTATTATATCTAGATGCTTCAATATGGTTTCTTCTTAATGGTAGGTAAAGACAGAGGATCACCAAACCTTGTTTTGGATGTTTCACCATACCAAAATACCAGAAGTCATAAAAAACCAAGTTCAAGGAGGGCAACTTCATGTTGAAGGCAAGGATGATTTCCAAGTTGATTGGCATATGGTAGGGGACCTCAAGACCCTAAAATGTATGTTCAACATAAGCAAAGGAGGTAATTCAAAATCTAAATGCCTTTACTGCAAGGAGCCAGCCCATGTCATGGATCCTAAATGGTGGAGGAAAGCTCCTAATATGGACAAGATTGATCTTGAATTCAAAGAAGTTCTTGATATTACTTTGTGTAATATACATATATGCACATTGCATGCCTTATGTAGAATCATCGAAAAGTTGGTCTTTTTGTATATTGGATTTGCTTGGAAGCTTCGACCAGAAAAAAATAGGAAGAAAGCAATTGGTGCATTAGAAAAAGTACTATTGGACATGGGTCTCCATGGAGGAGAGGTTCATATTATAACAGATATCAAGAAGTTCTCAAATGGAAAAGATGTTCCTATCAAACCGTCAATTGGTGCATTAGAAAAAGTATTATTGAACATGGGTATTTTTGTATATTGGATTTGCTTGGAACCTTCAACTAGAAAAAAATAGGAAGAAAGCAATTGGTGCATTAGAAAAAGTATTATTGGACATGGGTCTCCATGGAGGAGATGTTCATATCATAACAGATATCAAGAAGTCCTCAAATGGAAAAGATGTTCCTATCAAATCCTCAATTGGTGGAGTCAAAGCAAGAAGATTTTTATCAGAACCACAAAGAGAAGGGAAACTTGGTAGACGATTAAGATATGTTTCCAGGGTGAGATATAGACTTTGGAAGCATGTGCATAATGCAGTTAAAGATGATATGGTAGATGGTGTTGCTCAAAATGTTAAAGCGGAGGTATGGAAATCATTGGACAACAAGCTTTTCCAACTTTGTGAGAAAAAGGCATGGACTGAGAGCGATCATCGTGCGTTAGAAGAGGAGCTAAAAACTTTTGGAAAATCCATAAAACAAGCATGGACAAGCTGCAATATAACACACTACATGGTAAGTTGAATTAATTTGTTTTGTATGCATAGTTTGTACGTTCAAACATGGTTTACAAAGTTTTGGCTTAATATTTTTTGTGATTGCAGCATATTCTTTACAACCACCTTCCATATTTTGTTAAAAAGTATGGATGCCCTGCAATATTGTCAACACAAGCAATGGAAAAGTCTCATTACACAACAAGAAATGCTTTTTTCCGCCGATGTACACAACATTTTGGAGGAGCACATAAGGCAAATAGTC
This sequence comes from Dipteris shenzhenensis, assembly GCF_047967505.1. Classification (NCBI taxonomy): domain Eukaryota; kingdom Viridiplantae; phylum Streptophyta; class Polypodiopsida; order Gleicheniales; family Dipteridaceae; genus Dipteris; species Dipteris shenzhenensis. The sequence continues at coordinate 31,347,652 of NC_141611.1, forward strand.
TCAAAGAAGTATTTCAGTGGTTTTTTAGAGGTATACTTCAAAGGTTGCAAATCCAAAAAAAGGTTTCATTGTCAAAAGTTAAACTTGCCTTTAATATGGCACAAAAGAAAAGAAGGGAGATCCTTGATAATTAAACAGCTGCACAGAAACCCGCAGACTGGAGACAAAATCAAAGGTCTATGTGAATCACAAGTGGATGGATAGAGTTGAGAACCTTATGGAGATTTAAACAATGAAGCAGAGGCTTCGTGATATATCCCAAAAAAAATCAGTACAAAATCTGAGCTGACTATCTTTTCTTGTAGGACTTTGTGTCCTTTGTAACTTTTGACAATACAATATACTTGAATTTACTCTTGTACTTCTTTTACATCGAGCTACTCTCCTTCGATCTGTTTAGCCTCAGAATCTAGAATAAGCGGCTCTCTGAACCTAATCAAATGATGCTTTCCATAACCATCTAATTGGCTAGGATCTTTGATTCCAAGTGCTAAAGCATAAGCAATGTATGTCAAAAAGTACCCTGCCCTTAAGCACCGTTTACCAGGGCCATATCCAAAAATGTCTAAAGTAGATAATTTCTCAATTAATATAACTTTGTCATTCCGCCAATTTACCTGGTACTCACCAAGAAACTTTGACAAACATTTTAAAAAGTAGACAACTGTCTCTCCATTGTTAGTTAACTATTTGTGGTATATTAGAATCTTGGCAGATGACATCTTGTTCATGTACTGTGCAGGGGAAGACAACTGTCCAAGTTCCCTTTCTTGGCTCCCATAGGACCTTCTTAGAAAACTATCATCTTCAATTTAGAGCTACAATAGAAAAAAAGAAGCAATGAGAAATATATACAAGTCATGCTAAAAAAAAACTAGCAAAGAAAATAGTGAGATAGTCTAAAAAAAGAAGCATTGAGAAATATATACAATCCAAAAGATCCATGATAGTGAGATAGTGTACCTTCATATTCTCATCATCCTCCAAAATTTTATCGGTCCAAAGATCTCAATGCTACTTTGTGTTTTCCTTTGCTCCTTCACCTTTGGTTGAATATCCTTTTGCTCCTCCAACTTTTGCATTCTGATCTTGTTAAAGGTCTCATCATCCATATCCTCCTCATCCATAGTTTTCTTAAAGCACATCGAGAGCACCTCCTTGGGATCAAATGTATCTTATAGTACCATTAATTCATCGTCTTCAATTCCAACATCCTTATCTATGCTACATCCTTGGGCAATTAAGGCCAAGGCATAATCTTCTCTGAGGTCAAAGATGACACGTATATCTGAGAGCAGATAATACTCTTGACCTTGAAAAGTGAATGAAGGAAGGATAGGTATAGCTTGACTACTTGTCTCGAAATCTAGTCCTTCAGTAGACATAGCTCCATTTACTGTTTGTGGCTTTAAGGCTACAAGATCCAAGGTTGCAGCCTCCTTGCTCTCTTCCTCAAGATTGATCTAGTTCTTGTGCCTCTTTTGGCATGTCTTCCATACCTTCATGACAAAGATTTAAAAACACAGCAAAAGCAAGGCTTACCTCGAATAGCCTGCATCCTTCACCCATGAATATTACAAGCCGCTTTGTACTTTTTTGGAAAGCTATCAAACCTCCTATTTATGGGAATCTAAAGCTTTTTGTTCGTAATCAAATCCTTGGAAGGATATACGACTTCCTAGATATGGTTACTTTCTACTACTCTGAAATTTTTTGAAACTCTACTAGCTTGTCTGCTAAAAAATTTGTGTGGCTCTCCAAAATTGTAGCATAATCGAGCTCTTTATTCCACATGTCATAAAACAAATGGTAATCCTACTGAGCATCACACTTCTCAAGGAAATCAAATAGTAACAAATCTACAGGCTTTTGGGTTTCTTTCAATGTCTTCCCCTTCAACGGGACTATTGTTTTTACAAACGACATCCCTAGAACACTTGATAGCTCAATTTTATCATTTCTCTTTTTCTTGCTTGAACTTCCCTCTCCTTGAAGAGGGAAAGGTTGTCCCTACAACCTCCTTTTCATCGACATAAGTGGTGATTGTCCCGAAACCCCTTCAATTTCAATAAGTTATACAAAATCAGGTTATAAAAAGTAATTTATTGTCTCTCTACACAATCTAAACGAAGCACCAATAATAAAATTATGTTTCCATATCCACGCATATCACACAAAATATATAATGAATAGTCCATTCAATTATTTATAAAACCAAGTTACAAAAAGAAATTTACTGTCTCTCTCCACAATCTAAATGAAGAATCTTTCAATAAAAATATACAATCAAAGTTATAAAAAGCAATTTACAGTATCTCTCTCCATAATCAAAATGAAGCACCAACAATAAAATTATGATTTCCATATCCACGCATATCACTAAACATATATAATGCTTAGACCATTAAAATATTTACAGCATTGTGTTTTATGAAAAGCATAAAGAAAGTATACTTCCTACATGACTTCTGGTTGTCCATTATTGATGGGAAATAGTAATCCGAAATACATTCTCTATTACATGTTTCAAATAGAGTCCAAAGTGCTACTTTTTAGAGCCCTTTTTGCCACTCTTGCTTGACTCTACCTTGTCTTTCTTTTTTTTTCCTTTCTTTTTTTCTTTGCCTTTTTTCTCGTCCTCTTCTTGCTTCATTTCCACAAGTGTATTTCCTTTTTGTTCGATCCACAATTTTATCTCTTCAATTGAATCTTCTAAAATTTCTCGATCAGATTTATCAGAATCTGAGACATAACGGTCAACGCCGTCTTGTGTGCTAGGGATGAGAAATGCTCCAGGCAAAGTTCTCATCTCAATCGAGGGTCCGACAATATCTCTGTATTGGAGATATAGTTGTTCTAAATATGTTTTCAAATCATCTTCGGTTGGAGCCATTGGAACCTATGAAAATACATTGTAATGTTAAACCACATTGAAAAACAAAGGGGACGAAAATGGAGAGAGAGAAAGGGAGAAGGCACCTACAAAACCTTCTATAGTATGCCAAACTTGATCACACCCGAGCAAGATGAATTGGACCAGATGAGCTGGAGTCCTCTTCTTCCTCTTTCTCTCTCTCTATGGATCTCACTAGACCTCTTTCTCTCTGCTTCACGAACCAATTTTCTACACTTATCCTCTCTCTCTCTCTCTCTCTCTCAGTTTCTTTACATAAAAAACTGGGAGGTATATCTTGGAAAAAACGAGTGATAGAGTTGAAAGAAAGTGATCCACAACATAAAGAATACAAAAGTGAAATTAATAATCAACCAAAAGTGACCCGAGGACAACACTACCTCGCAAAGGGTGCTTCTTTCACTTTACATCATTGTCTCTTCCCTCACTTTCTTTCACTCTTGAAGGAGGGGTGGAGTCACTGTGCATCTCTCACTGTCGCTCCCTCACTTTCTTTCTCTCACTTTCCTTCCAAAACAATGGCCAGTTACTACATGACTTCTTTTATTGAACTCAAATTCTATCTTAGATCCCTTTTATATGGACCCATGAGGGGAAAATCATTCGAGGAGGATATGCTATGCACATGGCTACTTGATTTGAACTTAGCAGGAAGAGGTGACTATCTTATGCGCATGGTTGCTTCTTTTAATCACGTACTTCTTATGCTAACGAGCTAAATTTTTGTACAAGATATGGCGACGGCTCAAAGCTGTATTGACCAAAACAATGAAGATGACGAAAGCCAGGAGCGAAAAGAGGAGTTATTGAATGCTTACAAGTCGGCGGAAGATTTAAAACAGGTTGTGAGGAGAGTCTATGAGGAGATTTGTGATGCCAATCCTGGTTATCCATGGCCTCCATATTTAATTTCTTCTTGTTTTCACAAAGCCAATGCCATAGGAGGCACTTTCGAGGACATTTGCTCTCTCTAATGGTGTGATAGTCAAGTGATGGAAATTTACTTCCACAGAGACTTATGTGTTTTCTAAAGTTGTAATAAATAAGAAATGGAACTACAGTTCCACAAAGACTTTTCAATTCTCTAATGTAATGGAGAAGGGATCAAAATATATTTCTCTCTCTCTTACACAAACATTGTGTGTGCGTGCGCACATGTGTGTGTGTGTACACAAAGCTCTTTTCCCCGCTCGCCCCCTCCTTCCCTCTATCTCTCTCTCTCTCTCTCTGTCTCTCTCTCCTCTCTCTCTCTATGCAATTGCAGCAGTAGCTAGATCCCCCCCTCTCTCTCTGTCTCCAGCTCCACCTCCCCCCCTTCTCTCTCTATCTCACTTTGTCTCTATCCCCCCCCCTCTCTATCTTCCTGAGCAACTAGATCCTCCTCCTCTCTCTCTCTGTGAATCTCTGCAACTAGACCCACCCATGCCCCCTTTCTGTCTGTCTCGCTCTCTCTTTGTATTCCATGCCCCTCTCTCTATCTTCCTCAGCAGTCTTCCTCCCTCTCTCTATATCAAAGAAAGATAGAGGGAGAGTTGATAGCCAGAGAAATGAGGGACAGACAACCAAAGAGACTGATAGAGAACTGATAGATAGAGATTGAGAGAGAGAAATAGAAATAGCAATGAACTGACAGACGCACACACACACACACACACACACACACATAGACACAGATAGAGGGGATTTGAGAGACAAACAGAGAGAGCTAGAGGGGAAGAGAGATAGACAAACAGAGACAGAGATGCAAATTAGTTTATTAGATGAAACCAAGTTTTGAATGGGTGTATAAATCCTTTTCAAGGAAGATTACAGAGAACTGACAGAGAACATAAAGAGAGCAGACACACACAAACATAGACAAAGAGAGAGAGAGAGAGAGAGAGAGAGAGAGAGAGAGAGAGAGAGAGAGAGAGAGAGAGAGAGAGAGAGAGAAACCCCAAAATAGTAATATCAATTTATTCCATGAAACCCCAAAACATCAATAGTTGTTGATCCTCAAATTGAGCTTCGTGTGTGTGTGTGTGTGTGTGTTGTTAGATACATGCACCCTCATGAGAGACCTAGAGCACATGATTACTATTGGTCCATGCATGATGGACACTTGGTGAATATTGAAAGGAGGATCTTTGATGGAGGTTCTAGAGACTACGTTGCATCTTTTTCAAGTAAAATGAAATAAAAAAGTTTATTAACAAAAAGAAGATGAATAAATCTTTTAGTTCTAGTTTTCTTTTTACTGATGAGCATAAGTAAGCCATCAGGTTTTTTAGTAATAAGAACTCTTACCTGATCATCTTCGGTATTGAAGTCAAGTGCTTTAGTCAGACCCATGAAACATCCATGGCTTCTTTGATATGTACGCCATAGAGTTGGAAGTAATGGAGAGTCTTTTAGGATCCTTGCTCTTGGTTGGTTTGAGAATTGACTCGATAGTGTTGGAGATAGGGGTATTGAGTAGTTGAGGAAGTAGGGGGGATTTGGGGGTATATAGGGCTAAGTTGCGAGCTGCTTCCAACATGTATTCGTGGAACCAGAAGTAAACCAAGAGAGTTGTTCGAATTTTGAAAGGGAAAGAGGCAACCCAACCAATAAAAGCATAAACAAGAGCAGGTCCGAAAGAAAAAGGAAAAAAGTGGGGAAGGTTTTGAAAAACGTACCACAGAAGATGATCAAACCAGATGATAGAGGCTGAACAGGAGGAATTAAGGTTAGATTTTTTGCATTGACACTTGAGGAAAGGCCTGAAAGTGTTCCAATAGTTTTTGAGAAATTTTTTGGGTTCTCGGACTTTATCTTGATTGACGGGTCTTTTTGTTCTAGCAATGAGTGCAGAACTAGAACATTTTGAAGGATCTATGTCAAAAAGTTTAATTTGGCTAAGCTCAAAACAAAAGTCATTAGAGAGAAGATGCTTAGATTGGATGGTGGTAGATTTACAATAGTCAACAAAATCGGAAGGGAAGCTGCAAATAAGAGCAAGGGAAGTAACAAAAAAAGGGGCTCTATGGTTTATGACCTCAAAATCTCGTAATTTATGTTCTAGAGAATAGAATCCAACTCAAGTTGTCGTAGAGGGATGGCTCTTGAAAAGGCTTGGGAAATATCTTTCTATATTGAAGCTATAAGTGGTTGGGAAGCCAAAGATGAAAGGGCCTCTTTTTCTTCATTTTCTAAGAGATCAAAATCAACCAAAGGATTAACAATATCAAGTACACTTTTGCTTTCTCTAGGGATAGGAGGAATACCATTTATTTAAAAAAGCTTATTCACTATGGAAGGAAGGGTTGAAAAATAAAAATTGAGGTCACATGCATCTTGGCAATCAAGAATAGGAAGTGAGGAGAGTAGTTTGTTGAAAGCTTCAAAAAAATCAGACTGGTCTCTTTTTTATGCAACCAATAAAGCAATCCAATCATTGACAAAAGCAATGGTGAAGGCAGAGGGAGTCTTCTCCAGAGAGGCTTTTTTTTCAAAGTCTAACAATTTTTTATGGAAATCTAGTCCTTTAAAATAGGAGAGGATGCATTGAGTACCATAGGTGGAATAGGTAGACTGGCATTAGTTGTTGCAAAGTACCCCAACTTAACCAAGGAAGGGATCCAAGTAGTCTAGTATGATAATAATAAAAAGGAGAGGGGAAAACCAAGATTAGGGGAGGAAATAGTAATTAATTAACATTAATAATTACTTAAGAAATAAATATATGGTAGTAGCTCGACCAAGGGCTACTTGGGAAAATAATGTGTGTGTAAATAATTCAGTATCCCATCATATAAATGAACCATATATTTATTTCCAAGTAATATTACCAATAATTGAAATAAGAATTTAATTTAGAAGAGATATATGTACTCCAAACATTATATTGATCCTTTGTTGAAGTAAGAAAGAAATTTTAATTTTTGATGAAATTCAAAGGAGGTAACAATGCACCTACAAGGGGTAGCCAAGGTAGTCGTGTACTTGATAACAATTATTCGAGGACGAAAGGACTATATCTGCCAACCAACCAAACAATAACCAAAGTTAGAACTTTGTATCTAGATTATTGAGTGGGTGATAGGTATCCAAGTGTCCTTCCCCCACTTGTTATTGTTGTCACGAATGATACTCATAAAAAACAAGTACTTAGACTTATATTAGGAAAAAAAGGGGGTTAGAACATATACAAACGCAAGGAGTCAAAAATAAATTAAATTCCTAGCCTTCCATGAAGGAGGCATGCTAAAGGTAAATGAAAAAAACCCTACCATATAGGAGGCACAGTAAATTAAAGGTTAGTGTACAAAATTCCTAGCCTACCATAAAGGAGGCATAAAATATTAAGAGAACTAATGTAGTTGCTAAACCATCCATATAGGAGGTACAATACTTGTAAGAAATAGTTAGAGAAAATAATTAACAAGCACTCCATTAGGAGGCAATTTAAATATTAAAAATATTGGCAACATAATCCCATTATTTCGGGGAAGCATGTTATGAAGTAACTTTAAATGTTAAATCATTGCAATTCAAAAGTGAATACCGAATTATGTGCCTAAAGAAGAAAAATAGTTTAAGTAAGAGTTACAAGGGTGGCAAGTAAGGTAGCAAAGCCTTATGTCTATTTGTTGATTATTCAGGGTAAATCTCAACTGTAATTACACCATTATTTTAATTGTGTCTTGGCCTTTCTAGCAAGGTATGGCCTAGTCCTAATAATTCCACCACGTCTCTCAAGTTCCTTTCGGGCCTCCTCCATTTTTTGGTTGATGAAGGCAATTTTGGCAGGGTCTCGATTCGTGGACATCCTAGCGGTCTTCTTATATGTTGGGGTGTTTGGTCCCAACTTTGTCTGAATGACTAAATAAAATTCAAACCTTAGGAGAATGCAACTAGTATTACAAGAAATAACTAAACAGTAACTTAAAGTAAACTTAATAATTTTATTTAAAGAATAGGTTTAAGTAGTGTGTGTGGGCAAGAAAGCTTACTAAAAAAGAATTAACGCAGGTAAAAAAAGAAAAAAAAGGGGGGGAGGCATTTACACGGTAAGGGAGGATCAAGGCAGGTTAGTAATATGACTAAAGGTTAGCTTTAGGTACAGTAGAGGTAGGGTTAAAAAAAGAATACATGTGACTAAGGGATACAAGGCCAAAAGGGAAGTGACTACAAGGGAACCTACGACCAAGTAACTAGAGAAGCACCACTTTACGATACATCGCATGCGACATATAGAGCCAAGACTTCACGTCGAGACTTCATGGCAAAGGCGGAGGTGTAGGGCTCCACTACATGTATCGTGTCTTCGTTTGGCAAAGCATTGGCCAGCAGAGTCTTATAGGAGAAACACAGGCCTAGCAAGTGGAGGGGGACAAAAACAACACACAGTAGCGACCAATTGTCACAAATCAACCGACTAGGAACAATTGTAGGAGGAGAGTTAAAAATGTCTACGTACAAGAAGACTACGTGAGACCGCGCATAAGACAAGAGAAGAAAGTGAGAACTTGTCAGGCAACACTCCTTACTGCTGCAGCAACTGTTCAAAGAGCGAAAGAGCAACATTATCCTGGATAGCATCAAATACTACGGTTTGTTGTACTGAGACCTTCCTTCACAAGAGGCAAGGGAAGATCAGTCCTATAGAACACAACATTAACAAATTAGTCCTAGAGGAGGAAGCTATGAAAGCAACAAGGGCGACGAGTCTTAGGAGTAAACCCAACAAACACGAAGCTTCTCTAAAATTGCTGATTATGTTAAAAGGCAATAGTACGCAGACAATAGAGGTTACGTAGACTAAGGCAATCAACGTAGTACAGATGAGCAACAAGGGTTGAGTGAACCTAGCAATGCTAGTACAAGAAGCATTAAATTAGTGAGGAGTAGACAGAACACAAGGGAGCACTGCAGTTGATGGGGAAAAAGAGAGAAAGAGGTTATGCAAAGCACCTGAGTAGAAGACATGCTTGCAGAAAGGAGCAACCATGTAGTCGTAAGGTTTAGAGGGGGGTAGAGTAGGGGAAGAGCTTAGGAGGATAGGGCGTAGAGGTGGAGCATAGAGGAAGCAGTCATAGGAGCTAGTGAATAGGAGGTCCAACTAGTGGGGGCTAGGTAGAGGAAAGGATCGTCTAAATACACCTAGTGCCACCGAAATCCATAAAGGCACCTCTTAGATTAGGTGAGTTAATGCTTTATCCCTTAACCAAAAAATTACGACAACTAAACAAGTTTAGCATTAGATTATACACATTAAAAAAAGGGGAGGGGAAATTACTAGGAACTAGTCAATATAATTGAAGAATCAACAACAAAAAATGTCTAGCAACTTGCTATTTATAATATTATCGAGGTATACCACAAAATAATATATTGAGAAAAAAAGAGGGAATTTTCATTGCTACCACATAGCATTAATAAACTGTATCCTTACAGATACTAAAGGGTACCAAAAGATTCCAGAGTCTAATGGACATGTTGCCCATTGCATCAATATTTGCAGAGAAAGCATTGTCAATACAAAGCATTCTAGGTGAGCAATAAATTCAAGGTACATTGGATAAGCGATGAATCCTAAGTGAGCTACAACCATCAACACAATGTATCAGTAAAAGGGTGTTAGTGTGTGCGTGTGGATGTTGAGAGTACTTATAAAGTGTATGTGTATGTGTGTATGTGTGTGTGTGTGTGTGTGTGTGTGTGTGTGTGTGTGTGTGTGTGTGTGTGTGTGTGTGTGTGTGTGTGTGTGTGTTGTTAGATACATGCACCCTCATGAGAGACCTAGAGCATATGATTACTATTGGTCCATGCATGATGGACACTTGGTGAATATTGATAGGAGGATCTTCGATGGAGGTTCTGTGGGGGTTAAAGGTCACTGTGCCTTAACCCCAGTTATGTACAATACTCAAACACATATATAAATGAATGAAAAAGAAGATTAGGGTGGTTCTGCACCCACCAAAACTTGTGTGGCTCTCTGTCTCTTTCTCTCCTTCTTCCGTTCTTGCTTCCGTTGAGAGCACTCTCAACTGGTATCAGAGCCCGGGTGATCTAGCTGAGCGTGCGTGAATGCTTGAAGCTCAGCAGCTCTGTGGGAGGAAGGAGAAGCTCTGTGGGAAGCTTTGTGGGCGACTTTACTTGCATCCAAGTGTGCAGAGACCTTGGAGGAACCTTTGGAAAAGTCACTTTGGCTTTGCGAAGTGGTTTTGAGAGCCTGTTAAGAGCTTTCAAAGGAAAAGTCGTTTTTTGAGCTTTTCCCTGTTCCGTTCGATGACAGAGACTCCGTATTGACTTGTAGAGGCAACTATTGCTTGCTTTTGGTGTCCACATTACTTCAGGAGCTTGGAAACACCTTCATTCTTGAATCTGGGATCATTTCAGTGGATTTCTGACTCACTGTGTCAGTTCCTGCGTTTTTTGCCTGGGTGTTGGAACTCAAGTTTGGAGCAACCATTTGCAGATCTGTTAGTTCCGGTGGACTCAGGAGGTCCTAAAACTTCTATGTTGCTCATCATTCGCACTCCGGTGGAGTTTACAGATAGCTCTGTTTCAAAAAACGTTTTTCAGTCCGTGTGTTGGACCCAGTGATTGAGACCACGGTTTCCAAAACCGTCTGTCCCATTGCGTTCCGGACGCCCAAAAACCCCTACCTATCAGTTCTTGCGTGATTCAGTGGAGGATTTTCAGAGTTATAAATCTCTGTGTATTCGATTTCGTCTCTCTGTTATGCATTTTTCATACTAAGGTTTTGAAACCTTAGATTTATGCCACATGGCAGTGGATAAGTGTTGACTCCCATTTCTCACTCATCGGTTGGGATTTTGCAGTTCTGGCAGAAGAGAGATATTTGCAGATTTTCTTGCTGAGTCCGATTATGCAATGGCGCCCATGTTTTGAAGCATCTCAGGTTCTATTTTCAGTAGCGCTCATTACCGTGGGACTATGATTTCTTGAGCATACCTTATGCAGATCACTCTGGTTGCAGTTTGAGCAGTGTGCGCTCATTCGTGGTATGCATTGGGTTGCAATGGATGATTTATAGGCCATTTGGATGCATTGCGGTCCTTGTTGGATGCGCTGATAGGCCCAAATTACCTTATGGGATGCTATTTTTTATGGACGTTTTGCACATGGATGCTATTTTAAGCTGAGGGATAGCTTTGAAACATTGCAGGTGATGCACTGATAGTGCTATGCTCTCTTGAATGAGACATTATTGATGCATATGCCAGTGGACGGTGTTTATGCTTGAGTCATTTGGCACTTATTGGCATTTTCTTTTGGGCCAGATTTGCTCATATGGATGCATAGTATATGCACATGAGTCAATTGCTTTGAGTTTTCAGTTTTGGTGATATTTCACTCTATTGTGGCATACACATTTGGGTGCACCTGGTATTTGGTGTGATTCTCTCTTGCAGGCACTAGCATTTGGGATTTTGCTTTATTTGCATCATGGCATCCTCTTCCATGTCTGAAAAGGAGGCTTTCAGCATTAAAAAGTTTGATGGGACAAACTTTTCTTTGTGGAAAGAACAAATAAGGGATGTGCTTATTCAAAAGAAGCAGATTAAACCCTTGGCAGGGATTGAAGCTAAGCCTGCAAATATGTCTGAGGATGATTGGAATGAGTTGGATGCATTAGCAAAGTCTACTATTAGACTTCATCTTGCAGAGTCAGTTTATTTCACAGTAGTAAATGAGCAGACTACGGAAGATTTGTGGAAGAAACTGTGTGCCACTTATGAGAAGGAAACTGCCTCTAATAAAGTTTACCTCATGAAGAGGTTGTTTGAGCTGCAGATGAAGGAAGGGGTCTCCATTGCTTCTCACTTGAATGAATTCAATATTATTTTCAGCCAGCTTCAGGCTCAGAAAATGAATTTTGATGTGGAGACTAAGGCAATATTTCTCTTATGTTCATTGCCATCCTCATGGGATACCTTCCGTACAGCTGTCAGTAACTCTGCTCCTGGTGGAGTACTGAAATTTGATGATGTTGTGGGTAGCTTGTTGGCCGAGGAGATTAGACGGAAGTCTATGGATGGCAACAAGCAGGATGCAGCCTTAAATGTGCAAAGGGGCAGATCACAGTTCAGGGGGAAGTCCCAAGAAAGAGGGAAGTCTCGTAGCAAATCCAGGGCACGGAACATTGAGTGTTACCATTGTGGCAAGAAGGGCCATATGAAAAAGGATTGCTACAAGCTAAAAAGAGAGCAAAGGGATAAGAAAAAGAATGCAAATTGGGGTGCAAATCAAAAGGAAGAGAGTCCAAGGGAGGACAAAGGAAAAGTAAAGATCGAGGAGATCAATGCAGTCACACATGATAGTGACAATGATGTTCTCTTCATGTCTACTTTATCTGCAGAGTTGCTTACCACTTCAGATGATGCATATTCCCAGGATTGGATTTTGGATTCTGGTGCTTCATTCCATGTTACTCCCCATAGGGAATGGTTCTCCACTTATGATAGTGGAAAGACAGGTTGTGTGCATCTTGGAAATGACTATGCATGTGACATAGTGGGAGCAGGTGACATAAAGTTTTCTTTTGCAAATGGGTCTGCATTTGTTTTGAAACATGTGAGACATGTGCCTAAGCTAACCAAGAGTCTTATTTCAGTGGGTCAGCTAGATGATGCTGGTTTTCACACCACTTTTGGCTTTCAAAGTTGGAAAATTCAAAAGGGCTCTATGCTTTTGGCCAGGGGTGCCAAGTGTGGGACTTTGTATCCCTTACATGTATCAGGGGTATTTGATCATGTTGTTGCAATAACCGAGCAGCCAAGCACTTCTTTGTGGCATTGCAGGTTGGGGCACATGAGCCAAAATGGAATGAAACTCTTATGCCGTTCGGAACACACTATTCAAAATTTTTGGACTTTCTCTCTTGGTTTGGACTTTTTTTTGGAGCATATCCTTTCCACTCAACTTCACTTAGTGAGCTAAAAAATTGGGTTTTTTGAGCACTTAATGGGTCACTTATATACAAATATGGCCTTATTAAGCTAGTAAAAAGTCAAGTGGTAACCTCTAATTTTAAAAAAAATGGCTCGCTGAAGCTATAATTCCCAAACTCATGCATGGTGCCTCCATCCAATAACTATAATAATAATAATAGTAGTCTCCTAACTCAAGTTCAATTTTAACACTATGAAGTGAAAATATGGCACCATATGAAAAGAGTTTGTTGAATTCAACATATAAGTGGTCTATAGATACACCATTAAAAAAAAAAAAAGAGTTTGTTGAATTCAATACATAAGTGGTGTATAGATACACCCTTTTTTAAAAAACAAACCATACAATAAATTATCTTATTGGTGTATTATAGATACACCATTTGTAGGGAAAAAAGCATACAAAACATTATATTATGCATCTGAATCTCGTTATTGGTGGTGTATAGATACACCATTTGTATGGAAAAAAGCATACAAAACATTATCTTATGCATCTGAATCTCGTTCAGAGTCATCAGACTCATGTAATGTATTTGAGCTTGATGGGTCAAGTCTTGCCAAATGATGTTTAATATGGACACGACTTGGATCAGGGATTGTGATACATTTTTCAACATTGTATCCATGCTTCTTTTTAAAACTTCGTGTCCTCGATTTCCAGCAATGAATAATGCTACTGACTTCCACCTCTGTTAATCCCTCATTATTTGGAACCCATTCACGTTTCTTTTGCAAGCATCCCTCATAGAGTTGTTTTATTGTATATCTTCTCGGGAGATTTTTTAATGGCTTTGGTTCATACCATAAAGCTGTAAATGTTATAGGAGTTCCCTTGTCATCCCTTTCTATCTTAGTAACCTTTGCAACCCAAATTGGGCCACCTTGGTCATCCAATTCTGAACCTGGATCACATGCCCAAACTGCAACAAATAGACCCTCTTCAATCTCATTACATGATCTCATTACATGGTATAAACTCTGGTAAGGGTTTGTCTCCCTTCCTGCCACAATATTTTCGAGGTAAAAGGCATTCCTTTGCTTCCTCCATATCTACTAACATATTTATATCCAAAGGAAAACTTGGTGACCTAGCTTGTTCCGGCCAAAAGGATTCAGAGTATTCAATGCTCATTAAGTTTTCTTGTCTTTCTAAAGATTGGATAAGTGCTTTAGTTGATCTAATTGTCTCCAAATTCTTAGTTGATTGCTCAGGATATTTCTGCATCATACTTTGAAGATGTTTAATGAGGGCTTTCAAGCCTTTCATTTCATCTATGTCAAGTGATTTGTTTTTTGCAAGAACAAATCTAGTTTCCTCCAATGGAATTATTCGTTGTAACAAAGCATATGACTCACTCCATAAATGATCTCCATCTACTGAGTAGTGCTTCCATTGCATCACTGGAATATTGTTATGCATGTGAAACCGAAAGTAGTGTGGATTTGTGTGTCCTATTAGGGCATCATCTCCTGTTTGTAAATGTGGCTCTATAAATGCTCTCCAATCTACCATCCTCTCTAAGATAGCCACTTCTGATTCTTCCTTACGAGAACCTCCAATTTTTTTCCCAATTCGAAATAGCATATCCTCCATTGTCAAAACATCCATTGCCTTCAACTCACCAGAGATAACACTGAAGATTTGATCTATGTCTTCATGTGTATGGCCGACAAGAAGAAAGCCAACTTCCACTTCTTCAAATATTTTCAAACCAACCAACATAGAGCATAAAGCAAATATATATTTATTCTTGTTCTCTCTCCAACAATTATCAGCTTGTATTCGCAATAATGTGTTAGGCAAACATTCGCGAGCATCTCTGACCTTTCTTATTGCTTTCATGATTGATGTAACAACCTGGTTACTATCATGGTCATGCAAACTATCAATCCATACATCACAAAAGATTCGGTATCCATGTACTAATACTCCACACAAGTGTGTTTTTAGTCCACGTTTGCCCTCCAATGCCGGTGGGATATGTCTATATCGTGGCAAAGTGGTTGTATTCTGGTCCATGCCATCAATGGTGATGCACATGGACTTATTGACATGTGAAATAGCTTCCTCTCTCCAAGAAGCATACAACTTTCGAGCATCCTGCACATGACATAAATGGATTGATCGCCATTTAATATATCTTCCTCGCTGCTGCTCACATTTACTATGTTCAATGGCATTTTTTAATTCATCACATGTCTTACTTTTTGACATCCTTTGCTTTGATGGTGTCTTGACATGGCAAAAATCTCTACGCCAAATTTTGTACAAGGTTGATCATGAAATCATGCTCTCGTCTCTGTCTTGTAAAGTTTTATTGACAGTCTCTAGGACGACCTTCTTTGTCATTCCCAAAGGAAGATGTTGTTGGCATTCGACACGTCCATCTAGCATTGTTTGCTGAAGATGAGGCTGCGGTAATGCATGGTCTTCGAGAACTTGCTTTAATGTTGCGGTTGCATTTATAGTGCTTCCATGGCATTTAAGCTTGTAGGTATTTCCATGAATTGTATGAATAACTTTTTCTTTCACCTCTGCCCAGATGGTCCAATATGTGCCATGTGATAGTCCAGTTAACCATTGATATCCTCGATTGCAAATGGGTCTCCCATTAACCATGGGTTTCAATCTAGGTTTACAGTGTCCTGTGCTCAAATCTTGATTAGTGCCTTGATGAAGAAAGCATGAAAACTCTTGAAGAAGATAGTTATGTCTATTAGGCACTGTCTTACTCCAAATACCAAGGCGTATGGCTGCACAATCATCTTTCCCAACTTTTCTAAGTCTCTTGCAACAAACTCGCATAAGCATCCTTTCCATATTCTCCTCGGATAGCATCACATGTCTCTTTGGTTCTGGAATTGATGCCATGATTCTTCGCCTCTTCACACTCACATACTTTCTTTTTGTAAATAGTGTCTTGCGTTTTCTAGTTGTAAGACCATCAAACCTCGAATCCATTTCTCTTGAATCTTCATCTTTATAATCAAATGCTGTGTAGGCTTGAGAATTATTTGATACCTTATAATATCTTGGAAATGGCAATCTGGTCGACATGTTCATTGATGTCAATTTGTTGCCAATGCCTCTTGAATTTTGTGGTTGAACTGTTTCTCCTTCGTAACTCAAGATTCTCCCATCTATATTCTCTGGCATGCTAGCAACAATATTCTCAGATTCTCTGCCCCTTTTGCCTTGTATTCGAGTGGTAACATCATGATCATTGTCACTAATATCATCAATTCCTGTTATTGCATCACTTATCCCATTGATCTTTGCGTGTATTTTTCTTTGTGGTCCCATCTTATTATTTTCAACACATCTTCTGTCTTTTATATCAATAAGCATGTTTGAGTCACTTGCAGCACAAGACAAGTCTTCTATACCAGTGAGCCTGTTTGAGTCAATTGCAACACAGGATAAATCTTCTATACCAGTGAGCCTGTTCGAGTCACTTGCAACACATGACAAGTCTTCTATACCAGTGAGCCTGTTCGAGTCACTTGCAACACAAGACAAGTCTTCTATACCAGTGAGTATATTTGAGTCACTTGCAACACAAGAAACCTTTTCTGCATCAACATCTGTTACTATAATGTCCTCGATACCTGTGAGCATGCCACTATGATACTCTTGATTACTACTATAGCTTCTTATCAATTTGGATCCCATTTGTGTTATAGTCTTTTTCTTCTGATAATATTCTGTTGTGTCTTCCATGACATTGAAGGAAACTATCTTGGGCAAACTTGATTTCAAGAAAGCTAACCCCCATTTACAAGTACTATGAACTTGTAGTTGAGACGTAGTATTATGGACGTCTAATTGTGAAGTACTATCCATTGCATTTTGAATGACACCTGCACTAGTCAACTTAATTATCTCCACTATACAGAGAAAACTCTGAGCATAGCCCTTAAAGTTGCCAATTGCTAAAACTTCTCCGAAGCAAGATAACATCTGTACTTTTTCCCCCTGGATATAAGTTTTCTTGATATCTTGAAAGTATGTCTTTGGAACAATTTCGTCTTGGTCCCAGAGTGTTCTGTGTGCTTGCATATCAAATATATCACATTGTAAGATATCTCCCAATGTTTCAAAGTCTCCATGTGGATATTTTAAATGTACTTCAGGATTTACAACGTTGGTGATTATCACTACACATCTTCTCTCACCACAACGTTGAAAATGACACACATTCATAGGATCAAGACTATGAATTCATCCAAAAGCCACCACTTCATTCTTCTCATATAACACCACATCCATACCCTCTGTTAGGGTGAATACCTGTTTTATGTATAAAAGTAAATTAGCAACTCAAAATGAACATTTAATAAATAATCATTGAGCTTATTATTACTTAATAACTTCTATATCAAAACTAGCAGAGAAGGCATTAACCTAAACCCTACATCCTAAACTTTAAATAATTAATACCAAAACATCTTAACCACCGTAAATCCTAAACTTTAAACATTTAATTCTTAAACCCTAAACCCTAAATCCTAAACCCTAAACCCTAAAAATATAATCATAAACACTAAACCCTAAACACTAAATCTTAAATCCTAAGCCCTAAATCCTTAACCCTAAATACTAAACCCTAAACCCTAACCCTAAAATACAATCAAAATTTTATGATTTTTCTCGATTTGTGCAACATGTTAGATATACCCCCAACTCAAGCAACACGTTGGGGGGTATATCCGACCTGTTGCACAAATCTAGAATTTTCTCGATTTGTGCAACAGGTCGGATATACCCCCCAACCTGTTGCTCAAGCAACAGGTTGGGGGGTATATCCAACATGTTGCACAAATCAAGAATTTTCTTGATTTGTGCAACAGGTTGGATATACCCCCAACCTGTTGCTTGATTCTTGATTTGTGCAACAGGTTGGGGGGTATATCCGACCTGTTGCACAAATCGAGAATTTTCTCGATTTGTGCAACAGGTCGGATATACCCCCAACCTGTTGCTCAAGCAACAGGTTGGGGGGTATATCCGACCTGTTGCACAAATTCTCGATTTGTGCAACAGGTCGGATATACCCCCCAACCTGTTGCTTGAGCAACAGGTTGGGGGTATATCCAACCTGTTGCACAAATCAAGTTGGATATACTCCAACATGTTGCACAAATCGAGAATTTTCTTGATTTGTGCAACAGGTTGGATATACCCCCAACCTGTTGCACAAATCAAGAAAATTCTCGATTTGTGCAACATGTTTAATATACTCCCCAACCTGTTGCTTGAGCAACAGGTTGGGGGATATATTCGACCTGTTGCACAAATCGAGAATTTTCTTGATTTGTGCAACATGTTGGATATACCCCCCAACCTGTTGCTTGAGCAACAGGTTGCGGGTATATCCCCCAACCTGTTGCTTGAGCAACAGGTTGGGGGGTATATCCGACCTGTTGCATAAATCGAGAAAATTCTCGATTTGTGCAACAGGTCGGATATACCCCCCAACCTGTTGCTTAAGCAACAGGTTGGGGGTATATCTAACATGTTGCACAAATTGAGAAAAATCATAAAATTTTGATTGTATTTTAGGGTTAGGGTTTAGGGTTTAGTATTTAGGGTTAAGGATTTAGGGCTTAGGATTTAAGATTTAGTGTTTAGGGTTTAGTGTTTATGATTATATTTTTAGGGTTTAGGGTTTAGGATTTAGGGTTTAGGGTTAAAAATATAGGGTTTAGGGTTTAGCTTTTTTGGTTTATGATTATTGTTTTAGGGTTTAGGATTTAGGTTTTAAGGTTTAGTATATAAGATCATGAGCTTAGAGTGTAGAATCTAGGGTTTAGAATTGAAAATTAGGTTTTAGAATTTAAGTTATAAGGATTAGGATTTAAGGTTTAGGAATTATAACTATTATATAAGTTTAAGAGCTTAGATTATATAACCTAAGATTTAGGAAACTTTAGGATTTAAGATTTAGGGTGTAAGATTTAAGATATATAGACTATATAAAATATGCATTCTAAAGTATTTAGTTTAGATATATATAGACTATATGTTATATGCTTTCCAAAGTGTTTTGTTTATAGGTATGATACATTGCAAAGGCTTTACTTTAAGTAAGTATAAGTCTACCTAGTCAAAGTATCCTACTGATTAGGGACAAGCACATAGGCTAAAAGCACACCGATTCATATTTTTTTACATTCATGCTGCATGGTGTATCAAAAGGTACGATCCTTTGCAAAGGCTTTACTTTAAGTAGTTACAAGCCTACCTACTCAAAGTATCCTACTGATTAGGAACAAGTACATAGGCTAAAAGCACACCGATTCGAAGAAGTGATGTATGCACACTGATTAGGAAGAAGTGCATGGTGTATGAGAAGAAATGAAAAAGTATTTGATAAGAAATATTCGAAGAAATATATATTCCATATCATGGACATTCTAAGAAATATGTATTCCATATCATGGATACCATGGATATCTGGTGCTTGCTAAAGTAAAAAAAATGATATGGATGCAATGATACTGTAGTCTTCTAGATTCTATGGTTTTAAATACCTACCTTACAAATACATTATCTAATTTTGCATTCTTTCGACTAACTAACAAGTATTATACACATGGAATCATGGATATCTGATGGTTACTAAAGTAAAAAAATGATATGGATGCAATGATAGTGTAGTCTTCTAGATTCTATGGTTTTAAATACCTACCTTACAAATACATTATCTAATTTTTCATTTTTTGACTAACTAACAAGTATTATACACATGGAATAAAAGCATACATGCTAAAAGTAAGTGTGTAAATTTTAATATTTTCTAAATTTTAAAATTAATTTAATTCTTTTATTGACTACTTTTTAAAATTGAAAGGTTATTAGTATATAATCTACATAATTTTAAATGTTATTAATGTATAATATTAATTATTTATATATTTATTTAAATTTATATAATAATTAATTTATATTTATATTAGTTTTTAAGTTAATAATGTATAGAAGAGCAATATATTCACTAATTCTTCATTGTTTTAAGACTAAGTATTATATAAAGCACATATGCTAGAAGATCTCCTTTCAATTTTTTTCTTAAATTAATGTATTTATATATTTATTTATATAATAATTATATAATATTTATATTAATTTATAGATTAATAATATATATTTTTAGTAAAATTATATTTTAACATTAGTTAATAAAAATTTAATTTATTATATTATGGGGTAAAAATATTATAAATGGATTTCTTATATTAATAAAGTGTAGTGAGAAGAGTTTTTTGAAAAGATTTATGATTGAATTTTGTTTTGAAGTTGTTGCGTACGCAATAGGTAGGACATTTGAGTGGTTTTGAGATTGATAGAGATATTTGTAATAAAGTGTAGTGAGAAGAGTTTTTTGGAGGATTTGTGATAAAATTTTGTTTTGAAGTTGTTGCGTACGCAATAGGTAGGGAGGTTTGAGTGCTTTTGAGGTTGAGAGAGAAATGTGTTATAGATTTTTTTTTTTTTTAAAGGAGTTTTCTGGAGAGATTTATGATTGAATTTTGTTTTGGAGTTGTTGCGTACGCAATAGGTAGGGAGGTTTGAGTGGCTTTGAGGTTGAGAGAGAAATTTGTAATAGATTTTTTTTTTTGGTTGATGAGTTTTTTTGAGAGATTTATGATTAAATTTTGTTTTGAAGTTGTTGCGTACGCAATAGGTAGGGTTTGAGTGTTAAATTTTGTTTTGAAGTTGTTGCGTATGCAATAGGTAGGGAGGGGTTATGAGAGTTTGAGTTAAAGAGGAAAATTTATGGAAAAAAAGATTTAATGCTAAAATGGTTTTTTAAGTTGTTGCGTACACACAAGTTTTTTAGAAAAAGATCGGATTTGAAAAAAAATTCAAATTTATAAAAACTTGATTCTTAGAAGTTCTTGCGTACGCAACAACTCACCTCTTGTATCATTTTGAAAATTTTTGCGAATCCTGCAACAGGTTGATGAGAGGAGAGAAGCGTGGAGTGTAAACGAATGATCTTTGAATGAAAGAGAGAATGAAGAATGTTCTACTTATAGTGAACCTAAAAGAACTAAAAAAACCTTAAAAACTAAAAAAAGCTGACTTGACCTAAAAGCTATCCATTTCCTATAAAACTCTACTTCTCCTCATTCTGTCTCACAACTCTCTTATTCTCTCTCACAACTCTCTCCTGGAGCTCCACCACCTCTCCACTCAGGTACTCCCTCCCTCCCTCTTCTCCAACTTCCTCTCTCCCCTCCCCTTCCCGTCCCTTCCCCTCTCCTCCCGCTTCTCCCCTCCCTTCCCTTCCCCCTTCTCCTCTCCTCCCTCCCCAAGGCCCCTTCCCCTCCCCTTGCCTGCTCCCTCCTCCTTCCATCCCCTTCCTTCCCTTCCCCCTGTCGTCGCTACCCCCGCCCCCACCCCCCTCCGCCCCCCTTCCCTCCCCTCCGCCCTTCCCACTCCCCTCCCTCCCTCCCGCCCTCCGCCGCGCCCCCCCTCTTGCCCTGTCGTTGACCCTCTGCCCCCCCTTCCCTTCGCCCTCCCCTCCGCCCCTCCCTCCCTGCCGCCCGCCCGCCCTCCCCTCCGCCTCCCCCTTTCCTCCCCTCCGCCCCCCAACCCCCCCCCCTCCCCTCCCGCCCTCCCCACGCCCCCCCCCCCGTCGGCGCGCCCGCCCCCCCCGTCGGCGCGCCCGCCCCCTTCCGTCGTCGGAAGGGGGCGGGTGCGCCGGCGGGGGGGGGCGTGGGGAGGGCGGGAGGGGAGGGGGCAGGTGCGCCGGGAGGGGGGGCTGGGGGCGGGGGGCGTGGCGAGGGCAGAGGGGGGGGCGGGCGCGCCGGGAGGGGGGCTGGGGGCGGGGGGCTGAGGGAGGGGGGGGTGTGGGGAAGGGGAGGGGGGGCAAGGGCGCCCCCCCCACCTGTTGCGCATGCAACAGGTGGGTGTGGGGGGGGGCGCCCCCCCCCCACCCACCTGTTGCGTGCGCAACAGGTGGGGGGCTTCCCCCCACCCCCCCTCCCCTCCCGCCCTCCCCACGCCCCCCCCCGCGCGCCCGCCCCCCCTTCCAGACGGAAGGGGGGGCGGGCGCGCGGTGGGGGGGGGGGCGTGGGGAGGGGGGGAGGGTGGGGCGTGGGGGGGGCGAGAGGGGAGGGGGGGCGTGGGTGGGGCGGGGGGCATGGCGAGGGCGGAGGGGGGGCGGGCGCGTCGGGAGGGGGGGCTGCGGGGGGCGGGGTGTGGGGAAGGGGAGGGGGGCGAGGGCACCCCCCAACCTGTTGCGTGCGCAACAGGTGGGGGGCTTCCCCCCACCCCCCCCTCCCCTCCCACCCTCCCCACGCCCCCCCCTGCGCGCCCGCCCCCCCTTCCGGACGGAAGGGGGGACGGGCACGGGGGGGCGTGGCATGGGGGGGCACGGGAGGGGAGGGGGGGGCGTGGGTGGGGCGCGGGGGGGGGCCGGGGGGCGTGGCGAGGGCGGAGGGGGGGCGGGCGCGCCAGGAGGGGGGCTGCGGGGGGCGGGGTGTGGGGAAGGGGAGGGGGGCGAGGGCGCCCCCCAACCTGTTGCGCACGCAACAGGTGGTCGGCCCCCCACCCACCTGTTACGCACGCAACAGGTGGGGGGTTTCCCCCCACCCGCCCCCCTTCCCTCCCCTCCGCCCATCCCTCCCGCCCTCCCCTCCGCCTTCCCCTTCCCTCCCCTCCGCCCCCCCAACCCCCCCCTTCCCGCCCCCCCCGCGCGCCCGCCCCCCTCCCCTCCGCCCCCACGCGCCCTCCCCTCCGCCCCCCGTTCCCTCCCCTCCGCCCTCCCAACCCTCGCACACCCCCGTCCTCCCCACGCCCCCCCCGCGCGCGCTGGGAGGGGGGGTTGGGGGACAGAGGGAAGGGGGGTGGGGGGAGCGCGGGAAGGGGAGGGGGGGCGAGGGGGGCATCGATGCCCCCACTTGTTGCGCACGCAACAGGTACCCCTCGCCCCCCTCCCCTTCCCTCCGCCCGCCCGGCCCCCCGCTCCTCCCTTCCCTTGCCCCTCCCCTTCCCTCACCACATGCACACACACGTGTGGAGAGGGAAGGGGACGGGCAAGGGAAGGGGGGCGTGGGGAAGGAGCAAGGGGGAGGAGGGCGGGCGGAGGGAAGAGGTGGGCGTGGGTGATTAAAATAAACTAACTAATTAAAATAAAATAATTTAAAAAAATATTTTATTTTAAAAATTAAAAATAAATAAAACTTAAAAAATATTTAATTAAAAATTTATTTAATATTTTGAGTTTGAAAATCATTGTATTTCTCATTTTTTATTTTTGATTGTTTTTCAGAAAACTATAGCTTTCATGGCTTCCAGTTTTGGTTCCAAGGTGTCTTTCAAATACCTTGAACATGCTTGGTATTTTATGGAGCGGAAATCAAAGTATTTTTTGGTGATCACTTCAGAGAACATATCAAGCCCGAAATATTCTGCAGAGGTAGTAAGAAATGGTGGCATGGTATCAAACATCAATATTAAAGAAAACAATTTAATAGAAATTGTGTGCCAAGGAAAGAATGACGAGGTGGTTTACAAGTTACGAGTTACTCCGAAGCACTTCTTGAAACCGTTACCAGATTCAATTGAGGGATTCCAAGAATTACTTAATGCCTTAGAAGCATTGAAGAAAATGTGGGATGCATTTCCAAGTGGTGGTGTTGAACCTTCAGGGGCACTAATTATGCCATCTATAACACACAACCCTCAAGTACCGTCAATATCTGTGGCGGTAACTCCGATAACTCCAACAAGTGTAACTACAGTATCTCCAACTATACCTACGCCATCGACTGCTGCAACTACAGGAACAAGAAGGAGTGATCGTGGAGTAGACTCAAGTGCTATAGCTATTCCCCAAAAGAGAGCAAAAATAACTCCTACTCCACGTGGAGATCGCTCAAGTGCAGGCTATTTAAAACCAGGCGAAAAATTGGATAGCGATGAAGAGAAAGATCAGCAAGAAGAAGATACAAGTCTCGAAGACTTTTCTATAAGTGTGGCGGACTTACATCCTCCAGAGGATGAGGGATACATTTGGGGATTTTCACAATTTAGCGTGGCCACAATGCTTATTGATCGAGCTTCATTGTTCACAAATCAAAGAAAGCTCGATAAGATATTTGCACGCAAATTGTATGAAGATACAAGGAAAACAAGAACTCCCGTTGCCACTAATATCACTCTTCATCCTATGGCGTTTAAGAGACTTCAAGAAGATGATCCCACATTGCCTGATGTCACATTTCAAAAGCGCGTGGACTTTCTTGATGCTTTTGAGAACTTTAGAAAGAGTGACTTTGTTCGTGGAGAGGCTTTGTATCAAAGCCGATATGGGAGTGACATCGAGAAGAGATACATGCTGGCAAAGAATAGATTCTTAGAAAGATGTAGGTTTGAGCCCATTGATGGGCAACACTTTTGTGAGGCTTGCAGGATCGCCCTTGATGAGGGAAGAAAAGGAAACTTGCCACAGATTGAGTGGATGGAAAAGTTTCAACGGGTCATTTGTCATATATGCATATTTAATGATGACTCGAAGTACATTCTAGAATCAGAGAGGCTGAATTCTGCTCCATTTAGGTTGAAAAAAAGCTCTTCTCTTTCTGAGATCTTGATAAAGGCAAGGGAGTTATGGATGGGCTGTGGAAAGCCACAAACAGTGAAGGGCAGGAGACCTACATCGGAGTACATGACAAAGAGGACTCGGTTCTATAGATGCTTGAAAGGTGTTGTAAGCAATACGCAAGGCATACCAGGTAATAAGGTTGAGGCAAAGGATTTGAACACCGCTGTTGCAAGATACAGGGATGTTACCTGCATTGTCTTCCGTGAGGAATCAGTGTTTCAGAGCATCGTGGATGTTTGCCAAGCATATGAAACAGGAAAGATATCCTTTGAGGCACCAGAGCACATTGCAACTCAGAGGAAAGAAATAAAGAAACCGATGTCTATTGTTTGGTGGAGAGCTTTAAGGTTTGTTCCAGATGCAATAACAGAAGAAGTATGCAAGAAGATCCTAAGTGGTGACTGCTTCTTTGGAAAGAAGAGCAAGCATAGCAACTTAGATGAAGTGGTCACCCGAATGATTCAAAGTGAGGCTGCTCTCTCGGCACTATTATTTTTATTGAAATCTGATGATGAGTTAGCTGGCAAGTCAATTGATGTGGATAAGAAGAAAGCACTTAGCCTAGGTCAACTCCTTGATAAAACATGGGCTAGAAAGTGGTTGGCTTCAATGGATGCAGATGCCACACCAACAAAGGATCTAAGAGCTAAAATGCTAAAGGTTGTTGAGACAGAATATATGGACATTAAGAAAAAGGCCTTGCAGTCCAGTACCCAAGGTAGAGCAATTGGTGGTTTAGATGATGGTTCTTCATTCAGCTTCTCTTATGATATCCTGCTATCAGAGAATGATACAAAATTTGCACACATCAATGGCATTGATACGGAGCATTTCATAACAATGAGCGGTCATGCTTGGGAGAAGCCATGCGTATTTTTCATAAATGAATTGCAAGACCTTGCAGTGTCACAGATAGTTGAACTTGTGCGGTTTATTGTTGAAGGTCCTATGGCAGATAAGAAAAGATCAACATTGGTCCTGTTCGTGACAGAATCACAAAGGGATGCCCTATATGCGAGTTTGACATCTTCATTTGGGTATTTACTTTCAAAAGTATACCATGGTATAGTCCTGCGTAATCATATGACTGTCTTGGAAGGCACTACCATTCAAGTCTTGCAGCCTTTCTTGATGTGCTTCTTATCGAGGGGTGGTGGTAATCTAATCCAAACTCCTTTAAGGACTCTCGAGCTTCATTACTTTGAGGACCATAAGGTTAAGCTTGATGCAGCAATGGTGGATTACAGAAAGCCGATGGATCCTGATGTGATACTAGAGATGACAAAGAATTTATTGAATGATGGGTGGGAAGTAGCATTGTATCGAATGGGTTTTGCTGCTGAGAAATTGCTACGGCAAGGTAAAAATGTAAATGTTATTGATACCCCCCATCAAATTGAGTTCTTTGACACATATTACAGTTGCACTACTTTCTTTGAGGAGGAAAATGTCAAAGAAGAGGGTAGTGAGTCTGAGGGTGATGATTCTAGCTCAGGTGATGATGAGGATGAAAGCTCTGCATCCGATGACTTACGGCAAGAAGAAATCCACACAAAGAATAAGGGTGATCAATTGTCAACTAGAGTCAAGGAGGTTCCACTCATCATACGGGAAGGTTCACGGCAACAAGAAGTTACAGTAGTACAGCACGTCACAGGTAAAGGTAAGGCTAAAGAGGTGGAAGCACTTCCCTTAAAATTAAAAGTGAGGAAGGCACCCTTGATCTTGGATGAAGGACAGGCAAGTGGATCGATCTTGGGTGAAGGACAGGCAAGTGGATCAAGCAAGGAAGCCTTACTCAAAGAAGGTATGGACGAGGCAAAGCATGACCAGGAGGAGTTACCAGGAGGCATAGATGGTTCTTCAACCATGACCTTACAGACTCCAGAGCAGCCTACTAGTCAGGAACCTAGTAGCCAGGTCCCTACTTACCAAGAACTTGGTCATGAGACTCTAGAGCAGCCTACTAGTCAGGTGCTTGGAACTGAAGAGCAAACTAGTAAGGACCTTGCTACTGAGACTCCAGTCTTAGAGCAGCCTATTAGTCAGGACCCTGGTAGTCAAGGGCCTGGCATTGAGGACATTGGTACTGAGTAACATGTTGGCTAACGGCTTTGTAATCACAAGTTTTGAACTTCTATGTAAAGCTAATATCTAATGAAAAGTTTACTACTTTTTTTATTTCTTTACTCTCATTATTATGTATAAAGATTGTTTATGAGGGCCATTTTATACTTAATGGTGTTTTTTAATACAGTGTGGTGTATATGTACACTACTTACACATAAAAGGATTTATCTACACTACCTTTCTAAGGGCTTTATGTACACCACCTTTCTAAAAGAAATGGTCATAAAGGTGTGTGCACACCACTTATACATAAAGGTGTTTATTTACACCACCTTTCCAAGAGAATTGGTCATGTATTGGTCATCTATTGATGTTCTTACGTGATTATGAAGATGTTTATGTAGACCACTTTGTAAGAGAATTGGTCATCTATTATTGGTCATGTATTGATGTTCTTAGGTGATAGTTGCTCAATTCACAAGAAGTTATGAAGATGTTTATGTAGACCACTTTGCAAGAGATTTTTGTGAAGTTATGAAAATGTTTATGTAGACCCCTTTGTAAGAGATTTGGTTATGCATTGATGTTCTTAGTACTTAATCATTAAATCTTTTGTTTTGAGTTGGCAAATCTAGTTCAAAATCATTAAATCTTTTGTTTTGAGTTGGCAAATCTAGTTAAAAAACAACATTACTAGTATATTCAAAATTTTTGGACTGGTTTTTAGTCCATTTCTCAAATTGGACTTTACACAAGTCCAAAAATTTTGAATAGTGTGTTTCGGGTTATGTACCGCATTTGAGTTTCTCTGATTTTGAATTTTGTGAGCATTGTCTCTATGGGAAGCAGACTAAATCAACCCATAAAAGAAGGGGAAAGAAAGAGTTTGAAATGCTTGATTTGGTGCATTCAGACGTATGTGGTCCCATGCCTACACGGTCATTAGGTGGGGCTGAATACTATGTGACATTCATTGATGATGCAACTAGGAAAGTGTGGGCTTATGCTATAGCTCGGAAGAGTGATGTGTTCCAAGTATTTCAGAAATGGCTGGCCTTGGTTGAGAATTAGTCAGGTAGAACGCTTAAATGCCTACGGACTGACAATGGTGGAGAGTATCTCTCTCATGACTTTCAGCATTTCTGTGATACTCGTGGGATTAAGAGGGAGCTTACATCCCCTCGTACTCCAGAGCAAAATCCAGTTGCAGAAAAGATGAACCGTACCATTCAAGAAAGGTTGCAATGCATGCTTTCCAATGCAAGTCTTTCTGGTGGTTTTTGGGCTGAGGCAATGAAGACTGCAGTGCATGTGATCAATAGATCACCTAGTAAGAGTTTGGATGGTGGTATTCCTGAAGAGGCATGGAGTGGCAAGAAGCCCACTTACTCTCATTTGCGTATATTTGGGTGTGAGGCATATGCACATGTGCCAAAAGAGCTTCGAAAGAAGCTAGATCCTAAGTCTAGGAAATGCATCTTTCTGGGTTATGGTGAAAGTGCAGAGATGGGCTATCGTCTCTGGGATCCAGAAGCAAAGAAGATCATACGCAGCCATGATGTGGTCTTCAATGAGAAGAAGATGCATAAGTCACCCATGAGGGATGTGGAAATGAGGAGAATCACTTTCCACGATGTGAATCCACCTGCATATGTTGATAGACAGCAAGCTGTCCATGCACCAAATGTGCAAGAAATGGTACAACCAAGTACTCCCACAGGTATACAATCAAGGGTAGATGATGGATCATCTATTGGTGGAAATGATGAGCCAAATGTGGCTGATATGCAAGTGGGACAGCAAGCTGAAATGCCCTTGAGAAGATCATCTAGAGTGTCTAGACCGCCTGATAGGTTTGTTCCAGGGGTAGACTATGTGATGCTTACTGATTGCGGGGAGCCTTCTTGCTACAAAGAGGCTATGATGCGTGAGGATCAACGCAAGTGGGAGTATGCTATGCAATCAGAGATGATTTCTTTTATGAAGAATAAGACTTGGACTTGGTTTCTTTGCCACATGGAAAGAAAGCATTGCCATGTAAATGGGTCTACAAAATGAAGGTCACAGGTGATGATGTGCCTAGGTACAAGGCCCGTTTGGTTGCTAAAGGGTTCAAGCAGAAGGGTGTGGACTTTGATGAGATATTCTCTCCGGTTGTGAAGATGACCACACTTAGATGCATGCTTGGACTAGTGGCAATAGAGGATATGGAGCTTATGCAGATGGATGTCAAGACAGCTTTCTTGCATGGGGATTTGCATGAGGAAATTTACATGGTTCAGCCGGAAGGCTTTGAAGAAAAGGGCAAAGAGCATTTTGCAAGCTGAAGAAGAGTCTCTATGGTCTTAAGCAAGCACCTAGAGAATGGTATCAGAAGTTTGATGCTTTCATTCGGTCCCAGGGTTTTAGAAGGAGTGAAATTGATCACTGCCTCTACACTAAAAGGGCTAAGGATAATAGCCTGATAATCTTGGCACTATATGTGGATGATATGCTATTGGCTAGCAAGAATACTTATGAGCTAGATGCATTAAAGGCCAAGTTGCATGAGGCCTTTGATATGAAGGATTTGGGACTTGCAGGTCATATTCTTGGTATGCGCATCACGCGTGATCGGAGTAGGAAACTCCTTTGGCTTTCACAAAAAGAGTATGTTACAAAAGTATTGCAGTGTTTCAATATGGAGGGGGGGAAGGCAGTGAGTACTCCATTGCCTCCATATGTGAAACTGAGTCATACAAATAGTCCCAAATCAGATGAGGAAAGGGCCATGATGGCCAAGGTTCCTTATGCATCAGCAATTGGGAGTCTTATGTATGCTATGATAGCTACTAGACCAGACATTGCATTTGCAGTGGGAGTTGTTAGCCGATATATGGCTAATCCAGGAAAGAGGCATTGGGAGGCAGTTAAGTGCATCATGAGGTACATGAAGGGTACCAAGGAGATGTGCATATGCTTTGGTAAAGGAGACATGCGTGTACTTGGGTACACAGATTCAGACTATGCAGGGCATGTGGATAGTAGGAGATCCACTTCTGGTTATGTGTTCACCTTTGCAGGTGGTGCAGTGTCGTGGATGTCTCACGCACAGAAGTGCATTGCTTTGTCTACCACAGAGGCTGAGTATGTTGCAGCCACAGAGGGTTGCAAGGAGGCTATATGGCTTGATCGGCTAGTGGGAGATTTGGGGATTCATACAGGTGTACCGACATTGCATAGTGATTCCATGAGTGCTATTCAGCTAGCACGGAATCCGGTCTTTCATGCAAAGACCAAACACATTGAGGTTAGGTACCATTTCATCAGGGAGGTACTTGAGGACAACCGCATAGAGCTTGTCAAGGTTCATACAGATGATAACCCTGCAGATATGCTGACGAAAAGTCTACCTAGTCCGCGGTTTGAGTATTGTCGTGTATTGATGGGCATTGGATAGTATGCTCACTGGTTCTTCTCCCTTAAAGGCACATTGTCCTTTAAGTGGGAGGTTGTGGGGGTTAAAGGTCACTGTGCCTTAACCCCAGTTATGTACAATACTCAAACACATATATAAATGAATGAAAAAGAAGATTAGGGTGGTTCTGCACCCACCAAAACTTGTGTGGCTCTCTGTCTCTCTCTCTCCTTCTTCCGTTCTTGCTTCCGTTGAGAGCACTCTCAGGTTCTGGAGACTACATTGCATGGCAACTCTTGGCAGCCCTCAGATATTGATGGTGGTCATGGCGGTGACCTCCTTCTCCATAAAGCTCCAAATTCATGCCGATATCTTTCTCTTTGTCGAGGCATTCGTGCCTATAGTAGTCAAAGCTATATGCTTCATAGTAGCATGTGACTTTTGAGTCTATGTACTACTAACAAACCGAGTATGGGTGTGGCACTATCCCGAGTCTCTTGTTGAAGCACTTAGAATAAAATCTTGAGTCATTTCTTGTGTCTAAACTATTCGCAATATTTGAATAATCCAAGTTAAATCTATATGTGAAGAGTGAATCTCCAACAAGTGGTATCAGAGCGGGTAAGAGAGTATGTTGTGAGTGACTGTGAGGTTGTCGCCCGATTGCTTGTGTGAGGGTTGTTCTAAGTTATTTGTTCGAGTTTTTTCTTTTGTATGCATGTCAAAAAGATTTGTTAGAAGGATAGAGGGAGCAGTGTTTGTCTTTCCATGATGAGTAAGGAGACCAAGAAGTAAGTGTGGTTAGCGACGGTGGCGACAGCCGTGATCCGCTCTTGATTTGGTAGCTGAAGCATGTTTCCAAGACCAACTGGGCATTGCATCTTGTATCTATGGAGTCTGTGAGTAGGACAAAGTCTGAAACTTTGATTGTGAAGTTTAGTGGAAGGAATTTCACAAGTTTGCAATTGTCTACCAAGCTTTGCTTCATGCAGAAGGGATTAAGGGACATGGTGTCTAGCACGGAGAAGGAACCAACATCAGGAGAAGTTGAGAAGCAAGCTTGGAGAAAGAAAAATGATAAAGAAATGGGCATGATGGGATGCGCTCTAGGAGAGGAGTATTTCCATCACCTTGAAATGACAAAATCGGCTGTAGAAAACTAGACTATTCTTGAGGCACTATTCGATGTGAAGAGGTGCCATTCGAAGGCCAATTTGAAACAACAATTATATGACTTATGTATGGATGATAGTGGGGACCTCGCTACATTTTTGAATCACATGCAGTCAGTATTAAAGCAGCTTCAGGATCTTGGGTCAAAGACAGAAGATGAGGATCAGAAGGCAATTCTTTTGAAAAGTCTTCCTTCAAAATATTTCGAGATAGCACGCATCCTATGCCTAGATGATGAGGCAGATTTCATTGAATGTATAGGACTTCTCATGGCAAAGGAAAAACATGAAGAAAATACATTCATTGGTGGCGTACTGTGTATGCAACAAAGGATAAGAGATTTTCAAGCAGAGATCGACGTACTTGCTATTACTACGGAAAGCCTGGGCATATAGAGAGGTTCTGTAATAAGAAACAAAAAGATGACTCAAAGATGAAGAGATCAAACGAGGAAAGGCTAGTGCTTGTGCAGTAAAAGAATTACTAGGACAAAATGAAATAGCAGGTTTTGTATCAGACAATTCCCTGACCAAGATTGGGTGTTCTAAGCTCGAGTTCATTTTTGAGTGATAGTATGGGTTTGTGGTTATTGGCTTCGATGCCATTGTTGAGCTATGATGCACAACATAATTTTGTGCAAGGCTTTGATGCCTGGTTCTTTACTTGGACTACAATGTCCTATTTTGATGTTTCTCTCATTTCGGTCGAGGGAGGGCATGTTAGATACATGCGCCCTCATGAGAGACCTAGAGCATGTGATTACTATTTGTTCATGCATGATGGACACTTGGCGGATATTGATAGGAGGATCTTCAATGGAGATTCAAGAGACTACGTTGCATGGTGACTCTTAGCAGCCCTTAGACATTGGTGGTGGTCGTGGCGGTGACCTCCTTCTCCATAAAGCTCCAAATTGATGATGATCTCGCTCTCTATATCGAGGCATTCATGCCTATAGTAGTCGAAGCTATATGCTTCATAGTAGCATGTGTCTTTTGAGTCTATGTACTACCAACAAACCGAGTACGGGTGCGGGTCCTAAGTCTCTTGTTGAAGCACTTAGAATAAAATCCCGAGTCATTTCTTGTGTCTAAACTATTGGCAATCTTTGAATTATCTAAGTTAAATCTATATGTGAAGAGTGAATCTCCAACATGTGTGTGTACACAAAGAGTGTGTACAAAAGAACGTGATATGGAGGGTTGGGAATTTCCCAACCCTCCATATCGCTTTCTTTTGTACAATTTCTCCCTCTCTCTATCTCTCTTCCCCCAAGCCTCTCTCTCTCTCTCTCTCTCTCTCTCTCTCTAAGGCTCTCCAGCAAGATCCCCCCCTCTCTCTCTGCCTCCCCCCCCTCTCTCGCTTTCCCTCTACTTGATCTCCTTGTTAAGCCTCCCTCTCTCTCTCTCTCTCAAGCTCTCCAACAAGGTCCCCCTCCTTTCTCTCTACCTCCCCCCCCTCTCTCCCTCTATCTCTACTTGATATCTCTCTCCCTATCTCCCACTCTCTCTCTCTCTCTCAGGCTCTCCAACAAGATCCCCTCCTCTCTCTATTCCTCCCCCCCCCTCTCTCCCTCTCCCTCTACTTGATCTCCCAGCCTCTCTCTCTCTCTCTCTCTCTCTCTCTCTCTCTCTTTGCCTCCCCCCCCTCTCTCCCTCTATCTCTACTTTTGATATATCTCTACTAATAAGCATACCAAGCTATACTAACTCCTTGTTCTATGGTCTCATTGATGACTTCAAAGCCATACTGATCTAGGCATGTCCCATACCCAATGCAAATATGTCACTGATTGAAAGATGGCCTCTGTGTGAAGTGGTGTATAGCAAACTGCCCCTGTACTAGTTGATGAGGGGCTGAGGGCTGCATATCACTTGTCACCTCTCAAATCTCCTCCAATCAATTGCCAAGAGATCACTCCCCTAGAAAGGCTTCTCACTAGGGTATGAAAGGGCCACTTGGCTGATACGGTAGAAACTGTTACTAAATAATTGTAAGACTGTACAATCTCCACCACCTCCCCATGGTATGTGAAACTATGTCTGTAGGGCTGCTGGCCATGAGGTTTTAAAGATCATAGCCTTGGTCTTCCCAAGATTGACAGTCAGGTCTCCCTCTTCATCCTTGCAAAACATCTCCAAGGCCTCTAGGTGTCTCTGTAGACCTGTTTGTCGAGGGGGATAGAGGGAAATATCATGTACACATAAGAGTATCATATCCGCCAACAACGATTCCTCCCCTCCAAATCGGTCAATAAAGGTTGTGATCTTGTGCTCCAGAAAGTGAGAGCATCCGTCCTTCACATTGATCATTCCCTCAACTCAGTCTGACATACTGCCCAATGCTCAGAATCTCCCTTTATTTTACTCATCTAATCTCACCACCCCCTAGCTCATGATTCATGGATCATTCCTGGATCGTTAATCATGTGTGCTCGTGGAATGCTTAAAATATTTCAAAGTTTATAGTCAGATATCATTTTCAATGATTGTCATTATCTCCCTCTGCCTCTACTTGATCACTGAAGCTCTCCAGCAAGATCACCCCCCTCTCTCTCTACCTCCACCCACTCCTCCCTCTCCCTCTCTCTCTCTCTCTCTCTCTCTCTCTCTCTCTCTCTCTCTCTCTGTGAAGCTCTCCAATAAGATCACCCCCCTCTCTCTCTGCTTCCACCCCCTCCTCCCTCTCTCTCTCTCTCTCTCTCTCTCTCTCTCTCTCTCTTTACTTGTGTGTGTGTGTGTGTGTGTGTGTGTGTGTACAAAAGAATGCGATATGGAGGGTTGGGCATTTCCCAACCCTCCATATCGCTTTCTTTTGTACACTTTCTCCCTCTCCCTCTCCCTGCCTCTCTCTCCTCCCAAGCCTCTCTCTCTCTCTACCCCCAAGCCTATAGCAAGATCTACTTGATCTCTCTCTCTCTCTCTCCCTAACTCCCACTCTCTTTGTCTCTCTCTTTCTGTCAAGCTCTCGAGCAAGATCCCTCTTCTCTCTCTCTGCTTGCCCCCCCTCTCTCCCTCCCTCTCTCTCTCTCTCTCTCTCTCCATGTGTGTGTGTGTGTGTGTGTGTGTCAATCTCTCCAGCCAGGTCACCCCCCTCTCTCCCTCTATCTCTACTTGATCTCTTTCTCCCTATCTCCCACTCTCTATGTCTCTCTCTTTCTTTCAGGCTCTCCAGCAAGATCCCCCTCTTTCTCTCTACCTCCACCCCTACCCCCTCTATCCGTCTCTCTCTCTCTCTCTCTCTCTCAAGCTCTCCCGGGGGATTCACTCTTCATGAAAGGGGGACGTCACCTGCGTGCATGAACTTCAAGAAAACCCCCTATTTAAGATCCATGTAGGATGATAAAACACCCCTATTTAAGCTTATAAGATACCACCAAAATTCTATTATGCCCCACCTTTCCTTACATCTACATTCTTTCTCAAGCATTTAGATCACACAATAAGCAAATTTAGATTACTTTCCCTATGACGATTTAAAACCATACACAAAACCAAACTTGTTTGGACTAGTCACCCAAGGTAGCCTATACTATGTCCCCCCCTCTTAAATATGGCATGGCCCCCCTAACTTAAATTCAATATTGGGAAAAAATAAAAGGCCCCCCACCCCTAATGTATAAGCTTATGCCTCATTAAAAAAAACCCCCTATTGTACACTCACGTGATATCATAAGTTTCCTCTTGTGAATCCCCCGGGCAAGCTCTCTAGCAAGATCACCCCCCTCTCTCTCTACCTCCACCACCTCCTCTCCCTCTCTCTCTCTCTCTCTCTCTCTCTCTCTCTCTCTCTCTCTCTCTCTCTCTCTCCCACCCTCCCTCCACTCTCTCCCTCTCCCTCTACTTGTGTCAGCTTAGTGGATGAAGAAGGACTCATGACGGTTACCATACAAAACTAGATATAGAGTTAATAGAAAAATATGAACAATTCAAACAAAAGAGCTATTACATAAGAATTGAAAATTTTATCATTTTAGGAAGAAAAAACATATGACAAAGGAGATGCTAACAGAACTATACGAACTACGTATTATATAAAGATATTTAGAATGCAACCAAAAAGTTGAGCTTAAATTCTACCCCTATACAAGTATAAAATCATTAACGGGAACATTCAGTAAGGAAATAGAAGACACTTTTGTCGTCATTATCTTAGAAGCGGTGGCAAGCGCGACACTGAAAAAACTACAATGTTCTATGTGCAAGTTGTCGTTGGCATGAATGGAACTAGAAAACCACTAAGAATTGAAATAGTAAAAATAATATATATAAATGTGAATGGCATCAGTTATCTTAATTTGAGTTTAAGCAAAGAATGATAAGTTAACATTTTGTAAGTTAAGAAGCCATAGTTAATAGAACACATTACATGCCTGCATGTCAAATTACATGGTAAATTTCAAGAAACTGTATTGATAGACTAAGATTCAATAATACCAGGAGTTGCAATCTTGAAGAAGATCTAAAACACTGCCAAGATGTTGCTGAGGACAAAGGTCCATCTTGTTGGGAACATGTATCTGGAAAAAGAGTTACAATCTTGAAAGGGATTTGAAATACTACCAAGATGGGAACAAAGATAAAGATCCATAAATTTTTTTGGTCCTTCTGATAAGATGTTGAGTACATTCATATTCATGTAACAATAATAACAAGCGATGATGATACTTGTTGTCGATAGCAAAATATTGTACAATCAATTTTTGTTTTTTGCTACTAGTAGCTTTCCATAATGTCACCACGTTCTAATCTTTGTTCCATTCTTCCAATGTTATCGTATCCAACAATGGAGTTTGAGCCAATAAGCATGAACCATCCATGTATCGTTTTTGTGTTAGCTTCTTTGTGAAACCTTGCTTGGTTCTCATTGTAGTAGGTTTCAATTGGTTTATCTATTCCTAGGAATGATAGAAGCCATTAATCTCCAATGAAAACTTGCATTGCATTTTGTTCTTTTGTGTTGTCTACAAGTTTCAAATAAAAGTGCACATACAAGCTATGGATAGAATAGACAAAGCATTAAGCATGCATGGCTTACATCATCCTTCACATTACAATATGCACCACGTGACTATTTGTTTGATACTTTAAGCTTTCACATGTAGCATTCTGCTATGAATATACATAAAATCATAATCGATAGCTTTTTGGTAGCTCTTAAAAACAAAAACGATGATGCAACCACTTGGATGTGCACTTTCTTGACACTGGGTATACTTTCAACTTTACATGGAGTATATACAAGAGAAGAATACTTGCGAGACAAATGTCATCCATGTTTTTTCTTTTTGTATATTTATTGATGATAGTGTCACATGTTATGTTGGTGGATTACACTTTGGTCTTCGACTCATATAAAACCATACATCACGTATGTTGATAAATCCCACACTCCTTCCTTTCATATTTTATACGATGAACAGTGAGAACATGCAGGGCACGTATAATCATTGATACATTTTGGACACTCTATATAGACAACGTGCCAAGATCAAAGCATGACACAAATGGACATGGAATTAGCAAAACAAAATCTACAACGAATACACGATTATGATTACCTGGATGGAGATTCCTTTTTTGACAATATTTCTTACTTGCTTGAAAAATGCCCAAATCCCTACACTATTTGTTGCTCCTTCAATAGAATCCAATCGGTTTTTCTACTTCATCAAAAGGAGTGTTGCAATAACTACTACTCCCGTGGACTCCAAGCAGCAATGTTGAGAAGGAATGCCTGAGCCTTAGACCCAGTAGATTAATGTAATCCTAAAATCTCATGGATAATGGTTTTTTTGTTATAGTAGCAGTGCCATTGAGCGACTGTAAGAGATAATCCAAAGTGAGTTACTCTAGTGCCTATCCAAAATATGAAGCTGAGAGTAGACAGAGAACCATGGCAATAATTTTGTAGGCAAAGGGCTCGAAAAAGACGACAATTGGATGGCAAGATATCGTGCGACTGTTTGAAATGATGTAAGGAACTTCTACTGGGAACTATTAAGCTTTGCGGCCGTAACACTTTGACGTAGTACCCGACTCAGAGAGCTTTAGAGGCATTGGAGCTATTAAGGTGACTCAGAAGTGGAGCTACAAAGGCGACTCCTGAGGTGTGATCAAAGAGCAATAAGAGAAAAACCATCATTGATAAGGACCGAATAGATAAAAAGGCAGTCAGGGTGCACGACCCGACATCTATGTGCCCATTTCTAAAGACGTAAAGCACCAACGGCATAATGCGAAGGTATCTGAGCTTCAAAAAAAATGCAAAGGACCTGGATCAACATTGCTTTGTGCGATGAGGATGGTAGTCTCTCCATGAGAGCTGCACTCCTGTAGAGTACTGAGAGCTCATATGCAAAGTAGGAGTTAAGTTTTACATGACAACGTTGCAACACGACATACACACCCCAACACACAAAAACAAATACACACACTTACACACGCACAGAAGGGAGAAAGTAGAGTGGGACTACGAAGTAGAGTAGAGTTACACAAGGAAGACATGGTTGCGCTGCAGCAGCAGGGAGAATCGCAAAATGCTTGGAGAAAATTGTGTAGCAGGTGTTCAGCATTGTAAGCTGCCTCCAATCCTTGAGCTCCTCCTTTGGACCTCCTTTTGGGATTAACTTAATCATTCCTGTGTTACTTCTAATATAGTTTCTTGCCAAATCATCATGAGGAAGGGGCTTACAATCTCCTAGTAGACTTGAAATTTTTTTATCGGAAGGCTATCTTCCCGTGGTGTCTAACCCTTTTCCATTTGATTTACTGCTGCCTTTAATTCCTCCATTATGACCTCCCTTAACACTTGATTTTCTCTTCTGCGATACAATACACCGGCAATCACCATAAAAGGTTGGCTCTTCAATGCCATCTATTTCATTTGATCTAACAACATCTCCTTTGAGAAAACCCCGTCGATCAAAAATTGAATCATGTGATCATTCCAATACATGCCCCAAATCAGTTCTACCTCAAACAAATCTGCATCCAATAGGTAATCCGGAATGACCTTTGAGGGTACTTCTGTTGAATGTAACCTGCTTTGGTAATCCGCCACCAAATGCTAGCTTCCTTGTGTATGTACTACATTATAATCAAACTCTTGTAATAGGAGAATCCATGGAGCCTATCTTCTTATTGGGTGCATCTTATTCACCAGGTACAACAACGCTTGATGATGATCATGGAACAAAATCTTGTTTCCCAATAAATAGTGCCAAAATTTTCCCAAGGAGATTAGTTCAGTCTTAGATCTTCGTGTTCCATCACTTAGCAATTTCTTTCTACAGTGGTGAATGTCTGACTTGCATAATATACTGGTTGATACCAGCCTTTCTACCATTTATGCATCAACACTGTGCCAATTGCAATATCCAACACATCCACAAACACATGAAAATCCAAACTCCAGTTCGGTGGCTATAGCATTGGGGTGACTACCAAAATATATTTTTAGCAATTGGAACACTTTTTCCTATTCCTCCCCCCAAATGAACAGAGCAGCCTTCTTTGTCAACTTGGTAAGGGGCTGTCAAACATATGATAAGTAACATAGGAACAAGTTGTGCCATTTCACTTGGCCTGCAATCCTTTGCAGTTCCTTGACATTCCACGGAATCTTAGGCTTCTAGATGGATTCTACTTTTCAGGGATCAATAGCATTCCCTCTTCCAAAATGATGTTACCTAGCAATACTCCTCTCTTTACTACAAAAGCACACTTTGCCAGATTCAAACTCAACCTAGCACTTTGGCATTTATC
Source organism: Dipteris shenzhenensis (assembly GCF_047967505.1). NCBI lineage: Eukaryota > Viridiplantae > Streptophyta > Polypodiopsida > Gleicheniales > Dipteridaceae > Dipteris > Dipteris shenzhenensis. Next base: position 31,386,537 of record NC_141611.1, read on the forward strand.
AAAACACAAGCATAATTGATCTAGATGCTCAACTTTTCTCCCAAAAACACTAAAGTCATCTAAAAACACCTGCATGAAAGTGGTCAAGTACGGTTCAAAAACCTTATGTATCCACAACTGGAATGTTCGCGGTGCATTCTTCAACCCAAACATCATTATGTTGTTGGCATAAACTCGTCATTCCATAACAAATGCCATTTTATCCTTGTCCTCTTTGGCCATTTGGATCTAGTTGTATCCGCTAAAGCCATCTAGAAAACATTACATTTTGTGACCCACCACAACATCTAACAAAGTGTCACAAAAAGGCATGAGGGGAAATGGATTTGTGATCGTCGCTGAATTCAGCTTTCGGTAATCCACATAAATCAAGAGTTTCTCATGACTATCGAAGACAGCCAGGATCATTTATCCGTTGGATAAATAAATCCCACCCTTAGCAGCTTGTCAATTTCCTTTTTCACTTGCTTCACAGAATTTAGATTCATCCAATGACATTGTTGATTACAGGCTTGGCATCTTTCTTGAAATTGATGCGATGAACACAGAGGGTTGGATATACTTCTTTTATGTATGTGTACTCCCATGCAAAAACATCTTTGTATTCCTGCAATAACTAGACCAATTTATGTCAGAATGCTCTTGTAGCAAACATGCTCACCTTCTCTAGTTTCAAATCCTCCAAAGTATCTTCTTTTATGTGGGGCATCCTTCGCATCTGATCTTCATATGCCACTTCGGCCATCAAGATTAATTCCTCTCCATATTTTTGGTGGAGTGCTATCTCCCCTCATTCGGTTCTGTATCTAGTATGGCAGGTTGAGCATCCTATGGTTCAATTACCTCATTTGGCTCCAGATCTTCTACTGTTACTATATGAACCTCTATAATGGGTTGTTTTCACCTGATCCTTTGATGGAAATACTTCTTCCATATCTATCTTGAATAGTGGAACCACCGATGGATTCACATCATGATCTTCTACTCCTCGTCATCATCAAGTTATGTCCCCATGTTCACCCCTTGCACCATGATAGGTTGCTCTTTCTTCTTCAGGTTTGTAATGGAGATCATTTGCATTTAAAGTTTCTTCTTACCATTCGGTATTGTGATCATAGATGAGCCCCAATCCTGCTTCACTTTGGTGGCTTTAAACCAAGTCCTTCCCAACATTATGGGATAGTGCACATCTTTCGCTATTTGCAAGACTATAAAATTTATGTGGAACACCATGCCCTGCATGTAAATCAGTTGATTACGGATTATGCCAATTGGTTGAATTCTCCTTTGATCTACCATGTAAACCTAAAAGGTCATAGGCTTCAGACCGAAAAGTCCCAATCTCTTGAACATGTACTACGGTAGGATGTTCACTCCCAAACCTCCATCCAGCAACACTCCTACCAAATTATGGCCTTGTTACTGCACTTTTACCACCGGCATCATATAATCCACGTCCTCAAGTTTTGCCCAGCACACGATTGGTGTATCCTTATACAAGTGAGTTGGTGGTTTGAATTCCTGGGGTTGAAATTCTAGATGAGGCCACATCAGTTTTGCCACTAACATTTTCTTGACTTCAAGGATCATCCATTATAGGTGCTCTACTAGGATCTTCAATTTTTCCTTTTTCAAGGCCATCGACAACCCTTCCTAAAAGTTTTCCAACACAAGAGTTTTATCATGAACATGAACCATAGGTCTCTATGTCCTTCAATGGTACTGCACTGGTTTCAACAGAATTGGATTCAGCTTCCCACAATTCTCGTGTAATTAGTCGTCTCAATCTGCTTCAAAGTTGTCATTCGGACCTCTTCGTGGTCTTTCCACTTCAACCGCTTTTCTTTCTTTGGTAACGTGTCCACTTTATCTTCCCAAACCGGACCCTTAGACCACGTTACTACATATACGTTAATCTTTTGTGGCTCGGTATACGGTAGCTTTTCTTGCTTTGTGCACGTCAAGCAATCACGCGGCTGCCACTCGTACAGGTGTGTTGTGGACTTGGTCTGACATACTGATGTGTGAACCCGTTCTTCGATCCACACCACATTCGTCTGTGTTGGTGGCTGCTCCTATTGAGGCGTCCCACGTCTTGGTGGCAATGCATAATTTCTAGTCCTCTCTCTATTCTATGTTTACACCAAAGCGGGCGATCCAACCCTTGTCTGTGCCCGTTCTCCAAACAATATTTGCAATCTTTGTCAATTCTAGAATTCTATTGGCCCCATGCTATTTGCAATTCCCGAATTCTATTGGCTCCACTCTATCTGCGGATTTCAATTTCCTCTCTACTTCCAATTGCCTCACTATAGTGGTTACTCTGCTGAATCTAGGCCACATTCTATGTTGCCACCACTGGATCAATTGCCACCTGGTTGGCTCCTGTTGCTGGTGGGAGAGGTACCTGTTGTGCTCGATTCATTCGAGCATTTGAGTTGTATGAGAAAACCTCTATTAGGTGATTCTTCGTGCAAATCCCACACTTTAACTAAGATGTTGACTTAGTTGCTCCTAAATTCTTCAATTTTTCTTCCAAAAATTTCTCTATCTCGCTGATTTTCTTCTTTGCTTTCTTCTTTTCCTTTTCGGATTTCTTTGACTCCTTTTTGCTCGATTTCTTCTTCTTATGCTTTTAACTTGCTGTCCTTGTCTTTCAAATCGCTTTTGAATTCGTCACGCTCAGATTTTGTGTCATCATTCGTGTCACTCCCGAATTCTGACTCATTGTTTGAGTCATCATCCTTTGATCAGATTTTAAATGATCCACACTGTCATTCTACTCTTTTGGCGCCATCCACCAAGTCATTAAAGCCATTCAAGCCTCAGATGTCCAATCATTGTCCAATCATTCACTGCGCTGCGGATTTGTTTCCATAATCCCTTGCAGTAGTACTCCGCCAATGTTGCGATTGTGGGTCGTTTCACCACATCTAACCACGTGTTGAGGTTTCAAAATTTTTGTGCATAGTCTTCCACCATCAATTTCTTTTGATAGAGCTCTCACAATTTCCAGCAGATATCATTTGGTGTTTTTGCTTATGAAACCTATGTAGGAGCAGTTCCTCATAGTCCGTAAACTATGCTAGGCCATATGGGCTGAACCAACTCATAGCCCTACCACTCAAAATACCCCAAACTACATAAGTTCTCCGGACCACTGAACATGGTGTTGAAGCCACTCGCCTGCCATCTAGTTTCAAACTATGCCACATGGCTATCTAGATCATCCTTTGTGCGACCCTAAACTCGGTGAACCTGGTGGGCTGGTGGAACTGGTGGCAGGAGTGGTGTGGGTGGAACTAGTGGGGCAAGTGGTGCTAGTGGAATTGGTGGGGTAGGTGTTGTTGGCACTACTAGCACTGTCGACACTTGTGGCACATAAATGCATGCTCATGCTCCTGCTCACTGGAACTGGAACTGGAACTGGAACCATGTCCAAGCCTCATCTCCTCACTAACGAGAAGAGGAACAAGTTCCTAAAATGTGGGAAAGGTATCTAGACTACAATAGAGGTCTCAAAGGCCTTATATTTTTTTGCCTAATCCTTGCAAGGGAACCAAAATGAGGTCATCCTTGTCAACGACAACCCATGCTACCAAGCTGCTTGATCAAGCTTTAGATCTTCAACACACAATAAAAAATGCTATAGTTAAAAAAGAATTGCTATAGTTGCATTATGTTTCCATAGATGATATGCTAGCTAACATTCTCACTAAGAAATTCTCACAGGGTGTACCTACTTGGATATGCTATTCCTCGACAAAGGTTATGAGAGGTAGATATGGAGCCTCTAATGGAGGTAACTCATCTCTAGCTAAGTCACTCCTTACCTTCTTCGTTTCTATATGTAGCTAAATCACTCCTTGTTTGTTTTAGTTCTATATTTTTCATGCATCTAAATTTATTTTAATATGGTATGGATACAAGAGGTGGATGGGGAAGGAACATGAGATGATTAGTAGTCTAAAAGTAGCAATAGTTTTATATGAAGATGGAGGAGGGGGAAATGAGGCAAAGTCTGCCATTGAGAAAAGACATTAGGATGAATCGGGATGGTTATGTGAAAACTTTGTAGTTTAGATTTGCATTGCATAATGACCTTAAGTTTTTAGGGTCTCTTTGCAGCTACCCTACATCAAGGGTACATGTTCATCATTGGCTTCTATAGGGATGGAATATAAAAGCTAATATATATTTATAGTAAGAAGACCACTTTGTTGAGCGTGCTTCAAATGGATTAATTCCATAAAGAGCCAATAAAATACCTGATCATAGTGAGACGTTAAAAACTATCTACCCAAGGAGATGGCCACCAATTGGCCTAGTGACCTCTTCTCCAATAAACACGGATTGAGAAGATCGAGGATCAATAGAAGGAGGGTCTTGCATTTATTTCAAATTCTACGACCAAATAAATGGTTAAAGGAACCAGGCATGCTCGATTGCTTCTTTCAACTATAGACACAACTACCTTGAATGGAGCATCCACCAACCAATGTGTTGAAAGCAACGTGGATACCAAAAACCCCCATCTTCTTTCAATTATAGAGAACTACCTTGAATGGAGCATCCACCAACCAATGTGATGAAAGCAACACGGATACCAAAATCACCCATCCTAAGACTTTCGGATGAATCGACGGCAGGCCAACTAAAGGTCGCACCTACACAAGTAGTTGATATCATCTTAGCACCAATTTAAAGCTCGACCCAACATCAAACCTAAGGTTTGGATCTGACAATTCCAGCCATTACTAAGCAGCTTATTCCTTGGCTTTGAGATGTTTCTCCGTAGAAATTATAAGGGTATATTCTACAGCCAGTTTGGCAAACATGCATTCAGTTGTCTTGGCTCAAGTCGTAAACTGGACAAACGTTATAGCAACATATCAAATGCATGTGTGGCAACGGCTACTTCTGCCATGAGAGATGCAAAATTATGGCCATGTGACCTATTGAACTTTGCACTTATTGCAGAGATATGGAATGGTGCTGAATAAGCCCTCTTTTGGAGACTCCTCCAAGGCATGTCTACGAATGCTACATTTTGGGAAAGATGCACAGGAATGCCCTTCCAAGAGATGGATCTGTTAGAGCTCAAAGAAAATTGCACCTCATACACAATTATATGTGGTCACATAAGGACGCCCCATCTTTGGGACAGCATTTGTATTTTGTGACCTTTTCAACCCAAAGAAAATACCAAAATGGTAAACTAAGTGCAAAGTCCTAGTACTTGGATTGAGTATTCACCTTGATGGGCCTGGCACTAACAGTGGTACCAGATGTGGAGCAAGCCAAGAGGTAGATGAGGCAGAGGTGGTTGAGCTAGCTAATTTTCACCAGCGCTTGTACGCGGTCAAGTTCAGCACCCAACAAGAACTACTTCACAGATTATCCTTCCCTCATAGCATACAAGAAGGCTTTGGATCTTCCCTAGTTCTAGATTCAGCAGAAACGGACGTCATGGCTGTCTAGGTGGCCCACAACAGCAAACAGGAGGCAGCAGCATAGCAGCAGCCATGCAGTCTGCCACTTGGACTGTGCAGACAGCGAACAGGTGCAGACATGCAGCAAACAGGTGCAGTGCAGAAGGCAATGACATCAGCAGCACAACGATGACATTAGCAACTGTCAGTCAGGATGCTTACATCGCAGGTCGGGTAGGTCTCTGCCAGATTGCAGGCCTACAGACCCAGTTGGGTGACTCAGCCCTAAGGTGTATAAAAGGTTGCCTCTGCCCCCTCATTTCTGCATCAGCTAGAGCAGTTCCAGTATTCAGCTCCAGCAGCCTCAGCCTCCGGCAGATCCAAGAGGTCCATAGCATCAGATATAGGGAGAAGGAGAAGTGGAGCAGCCTGCCTCTCTCCATCTCCACAATAGAAGTGACAGCCCCTTCATCTACAGCTGTTCCACAGAGGGAGAAGTGGAGAAGTGTCAGCCTTTTGGGCATCAGTTGTATCTCAGCCTATCGGCAAACAGTAATAACCACTCTATGGAGGGCGAAGAGATCCCGCATTCATTCTCATACTCACAGATGCAAAGCACATGCATTTATGTGTCTTTACCGTTGAGAGAGAGAGAGAGAGAGAGAGAGAGAGAGAGAGAGCTCCCTTGCCAGTTATAGGGTTAAAGCATCCTTGGAGAGAGCGCCCAATCGCCTCCAAACAAAATGTGTCAATGAAAGAGATCTAATGTATCAAAATTTCTTAACGATGTGGCTCGTTGCTGCCCAAATGACAATACAATTGTGGCAAATTTGCTGGTTCTTTTCTAACCCTCTTTTATGACACCTAGGATACAAGCGATAAAGAAAATACTGAACACATCTGTGACACCTAAGATAGGGAGGACTCCTAGAACTCTTAAAGCACGTACAAGACCTAGGACGCTTAGGACCCCTAAAATAATTAGGACAACAGCAGCCCAGCTAGGGTGCGTCCTACGATCTGAACCTAGGACACTTCAGAACCCCAAAACAGATTGGACAACAATAGTCTAGTTTTGGCAAATAAGAAATAGCGTGGTAAAGCGGGTGGGGGTGTCCCTGATAGAGCTGCCATACAGCAATGGACTGAGCAGACGTTGAACAGGCTGGCTGCAATGCATGACAAATAAATGTAGAGCACTGAAGCTACTAAGCTGAACAAGCACAGGGGCTGGAGTGGCAATAGATAGGCTGAACGGCTCCCAAAAGTTTTAAAAGATCCAAAGGTAGGTGCTCTAGCCTTGCACTGGTCTTGCTGTTTTGATGCCTTCCAGTGTGAAGTGGAGAATGATCAAAAGTGTGCAAGAAACCTTGCCGTGGTTCAATAATTGTGTGCCTGTGCAATCCTAGCATTAATGACCACAAAATGATACAGCGATCAACACATGCAAAATGATGAAAGTTTGAATTCTAGCCAATCTAGTATGTGAGTTTCTTCACCCAAAGATGATTTTCTTAATGCATTCCAATCGGTCTCACCATGTTAGCTACAATCCCTGCTTAGTAATGTGGCCACATGATGTGAAACTCAATCAACAATCAACAAGATGTGATGTGAACCACAATTGAATGTTAATTCAACCAATCTCAAATTTTGTAACTCCCAGTATATTGCATTAGTAGTCCGATATACTGGTGTAATGCAGCATTTCATAAGAATCGAGGAATGAAAACCAGAACATCCAAAAAACCACAAATATGCTTAACAAAGCCTTATTGAGAATTGGCTACAATGCCATCAGTTGACTTTAAATATGATACTGTTGCCTACAAGACCATCAACTCCATGTTACCTTCAATTTAAAACAAGAATTTGTGTACATGTACAAGGTCCATCCTCACAGTTACTGCTCATTGAAGCCATCCACAATAAATTGTGAAAGATGGCTTACATTGAATCAACTCAGTTAGAATACTGCTGGTATAAAAGCATGTATGTCAGACAGAGGCTTAGGTTTGGCGCAGTACCATGTTTCTTTGCCATTCTATCAGAAGAAAATAATGTGGGCTTGATATGAGTGGGTTAATAGCTTTTTCTCAGCCAGTCCTTACATTCTTTCAGACCATACATTATCCCATGCACCTCCATCTTCCTTAGGCCCCTCGATAAAGTAGTTTGCAGGCCTCCCTTGACCAGGCAAGGGCGCTTTAGGATGAGTCCTTGGCTTAGGACGAAAACCAAGCAATCGCAGCACAAATCTGGCAAGCTCTCCATAAAGTAGTCCCGCCCGATCACATAGCTTTCAATAAGAGCAAGAATGTCGTGCAAGGGGTGTAGATGTCAGACAACTTACAATGAGAATGTACCATATATTGAATACACACACCGCAGCCCTTCAAACCCAAATCAAAAACTCACGAGAAGATGACTTAGAAATACAACCCACTGTGAGCTTCCCATAAAACTCATAAATTAGTCAATTTCTTCAAGAGTGGGAGTATATACCTGAAGTAGGGCTGTTATGAAAAAATGGAAAGCTTGAGTATTTTGATCGACAAGAATAGCGAGGCGACCAAAGAAATTCATCACTCCATGCATCTGCAAAAAAGCATATATATGAGTTAGCAACACTATAATATAATTAAAAACCACTATACGCTTCTCAAAACCAATCAAATTCATGTTATATAATGACTGCCAAAAGCGAGAAGATATACAAAAGAAGCAAGCTCCAGATGATTTGCTTAGAAAATTTCAGTCCCGACAGTGTAGTACTAAACAAAAAAAAGGGAGCATTAAACTAAACTCAAGTCAAAATGAAATAGACCAACAGGTGACACTGGACGAAAAGCAAAGAACACTTTTACTGGTTCCTTCACGGGCCAGTTATAGTGTTTAAATCCACATACCATGAGCATGGTATGCCCTGACTGCTGCCGAGAAAGCTACCACTCTTAAGTTATTTTCATTCATTTATTTTGAATGATAGCCATGTTTCTTCAATTTCCCTCCTCCTCTGATTCCAGTGAAAGCACATGAAGGAAAAACAGTATTTTCAAGGCAAGAAAGGATAAACTAGTGGCGGGGAAAAAAGATGGGGCGCATACCACGCGTAACATGGACTGCCAGAAAGTTGGGGGTCCAGCAGGAGGGCCTCCTCCAAATGGGCTGTTTGGATCCCCTTGTCCGTACTCAAAAGGGCCTGGACCGCCCATACCCATACCCATACCATAACCACCCCCATACATACTACCACCGTAATTAGTGCCATACATGCCACCACCATATGAATTGCCCAATCCATAACCCACACCTCCTCCATACATCCCACCACCATATGTGCCTCCTACTCCATAGCCTCCCCTGTAGTAGTTACCGTAATTGCTGCCATAAGAAGGGCTCATTCCGTATGAAGTGGTGCCCAGACCCGAATACTGATTGTAGTTCGTCATAGAATTATACCCTGCGTCCACAGACAAAATTACTTGCAACTTCAGCAAGGGAAATTTTCTGTAACATATAGCACTTCCCGGAGATCGAGGGTCCCCTTACCGCCGTAAGTATTTCTCTCCCAAGGCCGAGGAGGCATAGGCCTGCCGGTAATTGTTCTACTAGGAGGGGGCACATTCGAATTATCATTTTTGTCTCGAGAGTCGGCGATGCCGGCGGATTCCACCACTGCGGCAGTACTGTTCGCCCCAGAAGGTGGTCTAAAGGGAGAAGCACCGGCGCTTGGAGCTCGCTCCCAAGGTTTGGGCGGAGCCGAACCACCTGCATCCGACAGGGCATGAGAAATTCCCGACACTGAGATCGAAAAGAGGATTAAACCAAGAAACGAACGAGTTCGGGGAGGTTGACGACGCTGGGCCAAACACCTTGCACGCGTCATGGAGGATGGCCGCCTGTGGCGTGAGGAGATGGGAAGAGCGACGAGGCAGAGCTAATATACATGAAGCAAGATGTGAGAAGAGGTAGAAAAACTAGAATGTGAAGCAAGGGGACAAAAAAGAGAAGAATTGAGAGGGAAGGAAGCATACCGAGGGAAGCCATGGGGGAAGCAGGAGATCAAGATCAAAGGAATGCCATAGCTGGGAGCTCGGAGAAGATGAAGATAGCAGAAATAATGAATACACACAAACAAGCACAGGAGGACGGCAACCTTGTGTTTGTAGCCAATACCCGCAACTTACCAAGGTCCTCTTCTTTTATAGCACACGTTACCCATTCACATTTAAATTAAAAGTTTTATGGCCACAAGGGATCGAGATTCAACCTCAACATAACCAACTACAAGCGGGGTAGGACTTAGTTACGATTCACCACCTCTGTTTCCATGGGCTCTGAGTGTGGCACCCGTTTGGGCACCCAGCGCCTGGCACTCAAGATGCACGCCACACAAAGCTCATAAGTGTCTTGGCATTCAAGAACACAACAGTTGCTTGATAGGAACACATGGATGTATTCGATTCGTTGCACATCGATCAATAGGAATGTTTGGAGGATCGACCTCCAGCACACTGGGTGGTCGAACGAATCTGACGAAAACCATTGGACTCGTTTGAGGCTAGAGCACGTGGGGGGGTCGATATGCCACCACCTCCCCATCCGTGTGAAAAAAATAAATGCCTGCGATCGCACACATATGTGCTGCTGGGAAACATGCTCCAAGGTGCTTTCCTATTTGTCAAGGTCAAGCGGCTTTCCTGATGTTGACAGGGAGCCCATTCAACAAGACATTTCTCATGGTTCAAGCAGTCGTACTCACTAGCAGCGACCTTATGTTTAAACAAAGAATGTTTGCTTGAGTGTCATGTTCTTATACATTCACCCCCTCTTGTCTCATCTTTCCATCCTGCTTCATCTACCTTCACCTCTTTCTAGCAATCAAACATCAAGGTTCACCGACTCTAGATAGGCCATATTTTCCTTGCTCATGACTCCTTGTCTCTCTTCGCATGGAATAATAGAATATGGGGGACAAGTTATGTTTCCCTACTTCGGGTTGGTGGTTGTTAGGCCTCTTTGGGGATAGGACTAATGGGGGATCAACCTTATTAATCATGCCATAATAGGGTGCTCCTTTTCTCTCCCATTAGTGGTGGGAAAACTAACTAATGTGCCATTCTAGTTTAATAACTCTTTCCTTAGGGAGAAAGAGTTTCCTGAGGAAATCCAACATCATTGGAAGAGAGGTGCTAGGAAAGTGACTGGTCGAATTTCAAGGTGGAAGCCTATGTAAAAGTGGGTCACTCAACAATTTCAGCAAGCTCGATCCATAAGAGGTAAAGAGTAGACCTTCTATGTGTAAAAATTTTAAAAGCAACAGATGAACGATTAGAAATAAGGAAAGTTGAAGCAACTCATCTCCAGGCAAGGATCGACTGGCTTAAGGTAAGTGATTGCATTTCCAAGTTTTTCTTCAATTTAGTTAGCTTATCTAGAACTATTAATCTTGTTGACAGGATCCAAGACAAAATAGGGGAGATTATCACCCATCCTTACAAGGTGATTGACTGCTTGGTAAAGCACTTGCATTGCATTGGTTCATAATTGGGTATACGACAACCTAGATTGGGTAGCCAAGATTGATCTTCCATTGTTTGAGGATAAGTTAGTCTATGAGGTATGTCAAGGTAGAGATGGACCCTAACTTTGATTTACCTTGACAGAGCCTAACTCTGACGGAACAATCCATCTTCTCCCTCTCGTTCTCTCATTCCATTCATCTGATAATACATGCAAAGCAAGTGAGAATAAGAGTGTTAGTCACTTTCACACATGCATGGCCTTGCCGTTACAAAAGAACTTTCTGCCATTCATTCATGAGGTAAGTCTTAATACAAAGAAGACTCCTCCCCACCATTTGTGAATAACTTCGAAATGCACAAGGCCAGGTTGTCAGAGGCAGGCCAATATAGCCTTGCCCTTCATGTTGAGGAAACCCTCATATGTGGGTGTCCTATAGGCCTCAAAGGGAGGTTTCTTCTTCTTTACACCATCCTCAACACCCCCTCTTAAATTGCACTGCATAAGTAGAGAGGGTGCATGTACAAGACCTTTTGTGGATTTTGTTTGGTGCATATGATAGCATCCAAAACTGAAAAGAATCAGAGGAGTATGTGCATGTGTGAGCATAGCGACTATGTAGTGGAAGCATGTACACTAAGTACAACTCATGATCTTGTACATAAATCTGCATTTCTCTCTCTTAAGTTGTGGGTCATCCTTCGCCTTTGGGAATAAAACCCAGAAGATAGGCCGAAGGGAAGGCAATGGAAATCTGTAGAAGGTAAAGTCCACCTAGATCAAAGACTAGTGGATCGAAAGATGACAGTGTGTATGGCTATGTGTCGAATATGTCAAAGTTGAACATGTTATGTGTCATCATGGACTATGTAGCTACTCTATAGAAGAGCGATCGAGATCTTAGGCTAGTCGGTGTAGTCGTTAAGATGTGATCTGATAGGTTGTCGCATACAAGAGTGTCACGAAACCAAAAGAACTGATAGCAATGTTGGAGGTATGTTGTAGTAGAGTAATCTATGTCATATGATACAAGGTCATAGAAGACTACATAATCAGTGTGGACAAAGTGATCTAAGGCTGAAAGGGCCAAAGGTGCACATATACTCTGCTAAAGAAGAGGACTGTAAAACTGACAAGGTATGGAAACCTGTCAGACCTGTATGCTCAACTGTCATGAGCTGAAGGTCGTCTGATGTGTGCATAGGTAAACATCCATCGGCATGGGATGTAGCATCTATCAAAGACTCAAGGTGGAGTTGACAATATAAAGGCCTAGAAGCCTCAAATATCACTAAAAATGCATAAGATATCCCTAAGGCATATGCGGTGTTGAATGCTGATGTCGGGATAGATATGTAACCCTGGATCCAACCACTAATCTACATCAAGTTGGACTATATACTATAGCCATAAGTGCATGTTGAAACACTGAGGTTTTGCAGTTTGTGCTATGATTGAACTTGATGATGTCCACTGATGCATAAATGTCCTCATGCTGAGAATGATCAGTTGATCTGAGATGGTGGTAATAACTGGATCCAAGGGTGGTACAATGTGGCATTACTGAGCCAATGTTGCGATGTCCTAAAGATTGATGTGTCGATCTGAGCTGGAGATGGAAATTGTGTCCAAGGATGTGGCATGCTCCCTATCAGAGGTGAAAGCATCAGTGATGGATGCTGGAATGGAATCACTTGAGAGTTGAATGCATTGTGGCATGTATCTTTACATGTTGCTAGAGGTGTGAGCACCTCATACTGAGGACTTACCTGTTGTAAACCTGCATGATCATAACTGAAGTCTTGAGATATATCTATATTATTTGTGGCAAAAGATGGAGTCATGCATGAATGTGATGGATGTACATCACTAGAATCAGACTATGCTAATGTAGATGGGAGTGCCTCATGCTGAGGGCTTATTGTCTACTGAGGGCTTACCGTCAAATGTGCCTCATGCTGAGGACTTACTGAGAAATGGGCATGATGAAAAAGTGTGGGCTGATCCATGCTAACATGTAGCACATCTATGTCCTATCTCTCAAGACCAATGAGGCTCGAGCCTACATCATAATCAGGTACATACCCTATGGCAATGAATGGTCGAAGTAGGTTCTCCTTCCACTCACAAATCTCATCCGGGGTCATGACTGGTGTATCATCAATTGTGTGATGTGAATAACTCCATGCTAGAGGTGGTTTGGTGCTCTGCATAAAGACAAAGGAAAATTTAGTAGCTCAACCTAGACACGACCAAAGTAGATCTTGGCTTGTCCGGTGAGAAATCCAAAAATTAGCTCTCTAAAATATAGAGGTTGTTTTCTTACTATCAAAGCCATTGATGATTGACTTTGGTCGCTTACATTCATCACCATCAACCCTTTTCTCACCCCAAAATTTTCACCCAAGATTCTAGAGTAGTAGTGGAAGGCCTTGGACCCCAAAGGTATCCAATTAGAGCATGGGTTCTGAAACAAGCAAATGCAAATCATCATTTAAAAAAACCTATTTGAGCAAGATCTGTCATTCCTCCATTAGATGTGCCCGCTTCTTAAAAATCTCCTTTTGCTCCTTGTTTGGAAGTTCAAAGGGGAAGAAAGGTTCCCTTCCCACTATTCTTTTTCTCCTACAGAAGAACTTCAAGGGCTTCTAGTCTAGATACCTCTCTTGACTAGTTTGCATAGGAATTTGTTTTGTTCCATAGGAGGTCCATGAGTCGACATGCATTGATGCCGAGCCTCTTTTTTAGTTTCAAATTTTAGTTGATAGGGTTAGAAACACCTAGGTGCTTCGAGCTTTTTGATATGATCATTTGTGTCTATATAGTTGTGGACTAGGGGTGATCTTGAGGGTTAAGAAAGAATAGTTTATAACCCTCAGAGGAACCCTCAAGTATGAATCCAGTTGGATCGTACTGAAGACATATCCTCTTCCCTAGTCACACGCTCTAAGAGTGGACAAGTGTATAGGGGGCAACCCCTAGTTTATAAAAACTTGCCTAACGCATGCTTCTTATGTGGCCTTTCAAACCACATAATCAAAATTTGTCCACAAAAAGAGACTAATCCAAAACCTCTCTAGCCCCGTTCACTCCAAAAGAAGCATTGGGCTCTAGCAACTCAAAAGCATCAAGAACCTCTACCAAAGAATCAAATCCTATTAAGGGGAGTGCACAAGCAAGGAATGGTTTAGGTTCTTGATATATATCTAGCCCCTTGGAGAGAATTGACAAGATAGTATTCAAAATGCCTTTGATGTGAAGAATACCATGGAATAAGAAATAGAGGAATGCATTAAATATGCTTTGAATAAAGAGGAGAACTTAGCTATTCAAGAGGAGAGTTCAAAGGAGTTTGAAGATGAAATTAAAGAAGATGATCAAATAATGGAAGGGTTTGAGGGTGAAGACTCTAACTCTAACTAGGACTTGTCCAATTACTTTCTAGAGGCCAAAGCTTCACTATTTTTTCTAAAGCTAAAGTTATCTTGTGGAACAAGTGAGGCTTGTCAAAGATGGGGACATTAAGTCAAGTGAAAAGTCCTAGGAAAAACAAGAAGAAAACAAATGGTAAGTAGCTTGAATGTTTGTGGGCTAACGGATCCTAAAAGAAGCCTAGAGCTTGCCACCACAACTAGCAAACAACACATGATCTCCTGCTTTCTTAGCTCTTCAAGAACTTAAAGTTCATAATGATGTTGATACAAAGACAGGAGTGTTGATAAAAGAAGGAAATGGTTTTTCAATGACCACGAGGAATTGTATTTAATTGATCATGAGGAAGGAAAGGGAGGTATAGCTATAGGTATACTGTCACACTTTGGGGAGAATGTCCTCCTCTACCTTGAGCCTCCATGTAAATGCCTTGCCCTCAAGTGTGACTTGAAAGTGATGTAGTTCTCTGTATGCTCCCATGGGGTGTGCTACAATGAGGTGAGTTTGGCACTCTCTTGTTGTCTGTTTGATCATGCTCATGGGTGATTTCAATATGGTAGAGTAGACCTAGGTCAGATGGGACTCCAAAGGTTGTGTTGTCAGAGGCAATGGACTTCTAGAGTGAAGTCCACTTGAATAAAAGGACCAAGTAGTTGATACAGGCACTCATGGAACATTTATGTTGTCCAAAATATAGGTTGGTGCTAACAAAAGGGAAGCTAGAGTGGATAGATTTTATTTGATCCAAGAGCTTGCTCTTAAGTCAGCTATAATTACACGCCTTTCTCCCCCTTATTCTTTTATAACAAGTTAGTATTACTAAGGTGCGGTGTGGTTTTGGTTAAGGGAAAATCTACACTTTCTTGGGCCAAGGCAGACCCGAATTTTTTGGGATGAAGTCTATTCAAGCTCATATTACAAGTGTTTGGAGGCTAGCATTTAGTATTTTGAGACCTATTGCTGTTTCCTAGGATTCAAGCAAGGAGAGATAATTAGGGGGTTCTTAAAAGGTCCCAAAAAAATGTAGCAAGGATGGTAGCAAAGAAGATGGATGCCTTGGATTGGAATGCAAGACTAGGGGATGCTTAGCTGAAGGTTCAACTCCTTATGGCTAAAAGAAAAATGGGAGTGTAAGAATAAATAAGGTTGAAGATCTATTGTGGAGACTAGTGGGTAGGAAAATTGATAGACCAACCAAAGAGAAGTCTAGGCACATCATGAAGAAAAATATTTGTGAAGAAATATCTCTCTTAAAGAAGAGTGATGGCACTTATGTTTCCTCCTTTGATGAGAACATCTAGATGATTTACAGCATGTCCAAGACATGCTATCTAGAATAGTTATTGAGGTTCTGGATGCCAAAGTCAAGTGTCAATAGGCCAGAGTAAAATATATTAATGGAGAAATAATCAAAGTGATTTCCAATAGAGGAACCCAAAAAATTGAATGTGTAACAATGTTGAATTGTAGTTACAAAACTTTTGCAATACACTAGCATTGATGATTCAATTGAGAATGACAAAATGGATTCTGCCTAAACAAAAGGGCTTCATAAAAGGCAAAACTTTCCTATAGAGAGAAATTGCAAAAGGTACAAATTAGCTATAAGAAAAAGGGCTTCATAAAAGAAAACAATTTGCTATAAGCAATTGTAAACATGTGGGTGGGGTGTGAGCATGCTTAAGACACTCACCAATAGAATAGAGAAACACCCTAGTGTAGCAATGGGGCGGCATTGAGCTTTGTGCTTGGTGCTGCCCCCCTCTTCCCCTTCTATAGCTCCCTCGTGGGGCTTGTTTTGATGTTGTTGCCTCTCTTTGCGCCTTTTTTGCTTCGTCACAAATCTAGTCACTTCAAGCCTATCCACCCTCTTCCCACCCTCTTTAAACTAGCCCTGGGTACTACAGACATTGAGGGTTTACTACCACTCATGTCAGCTCTTTTGGGAGGGGAATTCTCAAGCACGTTCTTTGAAGAGTGGGTAGATCATTCGAGGTGTACTTTGGGCAATGACACTATTTGAGAGATTGTGGTTCATGTTTCAACGTAGATTTTCTAGGTCAAGCTTGAGTTCTAGTTTGGGATCTGAGGGTTTAGTGAAGATATATCAATGAAGCAACGTTTTCTATTTTGGGAAGCAACAAAAACTAAAATTTGGTTTGGTATGGTGCACACCTTATCTTGTTTTGCTCCCTCGATGGTTGAGCTATGGTCTACTCCCTTAATGGTTGATCTTGGGAATGACTAAAATCTCTTGGATGGCAATGCGTTTTAGCTTCCTTTTGTAGGGTTCGAGCTTCATGTTTGAAGTAGGGTTTTTGTTTTTCTTGGGTTGTGATTGGTTGGAATGAGACTTTCTCTCCACCTCTGTCTTTTTCATGGAGGTTTTTGGATGGAGATCACTCTCCCATCTCTGTTGTAATTGGTACTTTGGTATTATGTCTTTTTGAATGGAATATATTCCTATTTTTTGGTAAAAGAAACTCACGACAACTTATGTTTCTTGAAATTGGACTTTGACAAAGTTTATGATAGGCTGGTGGACTGGGGTTCCTTGTTTCAAGACATGGGTTTCTTAGTTCAATGCATGGGGTTAGGCCCTATTTCCCTCTCCTTTATTTAGCTTTTGCTAACAAATTCTAGTGTACAAATGTGTGTGAATGAGGATATGTTAGATTAATCCCCCTCAAAAAATGTCTACAAGAAGGGGTTCCCCATATGCCCTTGGTAGGCTCATTCACTAGTATGTTGATGAACGAAAACTTAAGGGGATTTAGCTACTCTAGGGGGTTTCCTAGTACATCAAACATTTGCTCCTCATAATCTTTGATTAACCACTGCAAAGTAAGGTATTGCACATTACTAGAGCAAAAGATCAGCCTCTTCTGCAAGTAAACAATGTTTAAGATTTCTTTAGACCTATGCATTTCCATGGGATTTAAACTCACATTGAAAGAAAAATTGGCTTGGTTTCTAGAAAGTTTCAAGGAGATACCTGCAAGATGTAGAAGCTACCAAGAAAATCTAGGAATCTTCTACCTGCCTTGTTGGGATCCCTTGCAGTCCAATGTACCCAAGTTCTCCATGGAGTTGTCAACCAAACCGTCGCATAATCTCCAAAGTGGCAAGGAGGAGGGACTCGGGAGGATTTGGGGTTGTGGATATTCAACAAATAGCTTACAAGATTGCTTACACCTAGTTTATCAATGTAGTTATAAAACTGGGTACCTCATAGGCTCAGCTCCTACTCCAAAAACACATCCACAATCAAACCTATTAGGGCTCCTAGATGGAAGAACAAATTGCTATAGCAGCAATTTGTAACACTGAAACTTGCAGCACCAAAGGAAGTGACATATGGAGATCACTTTGGTCACCCTTTGCGGTCATAAGAGTGCAAGTTGTGTTTTTAGGAAAACAAGCCTTTATGAGTATTGAATCCATTAGGTTATCTGCAATTCTCAAGAGAGGGGAGCTCAAATGGAAAAATCCCAACCACAAATGCTGAACCCAATGCGTTTGTCTTAATTAGTTTATTTAGAATGATATATTTTCAAGGATCTAGCATAAGGACATACCCAAAAAAATGTCTACACTTCTTTGGCTTATCTTAAACAAGGCAGTTTGGACAAACAATTGATGAGAAAGGATAGATAAAGCATATGGGGATGTAAGAAATACCCATAAAACAAGGAGGACATCTTTAATCTTTTTTTAGCATGCCCTCATGCAAGAAGTGTGTGGAAAGTCCTTCAAATTGCCAAAGGAGAGATCGTTAGATGCATTTGATTAAAGTTAAGTGAGAAGAATGTTAAGTGAGAAGAATGTTCTTTTTTGAGAGCACATGCTTTGTGGTACATATGGGTTTCAAGGAACATCTTTTAGTTAAACCTATCAACTTTTAAGATTTGGCCAAACTATGAAGAAATTAAGATTCATAGTAGGTTTTCTAGGAATACATAGAACAAGTAGCTCAGGGCAAGATATCCCACATACATTGGGATAGCAGACTGGTCAGCTATCCCTTGTTTGTGGTATATCCTCATCCATCCTGAGGATAGGGTACTCCTATTGGTGGGTCTATCATAATTTCTAGAAGAGTTTCTTGAAAGAGCTAATAGGTCATACACTCTATGATGCTTTAGGAAGTTTGGTTCACATACAGGATTTAAGACACTTCACTATGAAAAGTACTTATATGGTGCAACTTGCTTTCCTCCAAATGTAAGTGCATGGATCTTACTTATATTAAGGTCTCTATAAAATATCATACCCATTGGAGGCATCCACTTGATAATGGTAAAGCCACACATGCATATTTTTGTTTGTGAGAAAATGGATCTTACTCACATTAAGGTCTCTGCAAAGTATTATACCCATTAGACACATATGCTTGACGGTAGAAGAAAAAAAAAGTACACTTATGCATGGTGCACGAAAAAAAAGCACAGGAAAATGCATGTCTTGCCATGAAAACAAAATCGACCTGATCACTTAAAACTTTGTGAGAACATGGATATTACTCATATTTTATATGGTCCATGATAAAAAGGCATAGAAATACACACGTCTTAGCACATCATGATAGATTGATCACATCAAAATTTTCAACCACATGGATTTTACTCATATTAAGGCCTCTGCAAATTATCATATCCATTGGACACATATTATCTATGGTAGAAGCACACCGATGCATTAGCAATAGCAGAATAGAAATACGCATGCCTTAACATGAAAAATGAATATAAATCACACAACTTTGTGAGTGCATGGATATTACTCATATTAAGGTCTCTACAAAGTATCATACCCATCTAAAACATCCTAAATGGTAGAAGCACCAAAATGCTTATTTTCTTGATACTTAACGCGTGGTGCACAATAAAAGAAAAGGAAATATGCATGTCTTACCATGGAAATGATATAGAGTCACATAAATCTTTGAGAGTGTATGTATGGATATTTCTTTTATTAAGGTCTTTTCAAAGTATCATACCCATCAGCAGATGCATATGCTTGTTGATGGTAGAAGCACATTGATGCATATTGTTTTTTACACTTATGGATGGTGCATGATAAAAGACATGGAAAGTATGCATATTTCATAGTTGAAGTGTTATTTGAATCACATAAAACTTTGTAAGATCATGGATACTACTCACATCAAATCATCTACAAGATATCATACCCATTGAACTTGTATCCTTGATAGTAGAAGCACATTGATGCATTTCTTTAATACACTTAATTAAAAGACATGGAAATACACATGTCTTACCATGTAAATGATATATGGATCCATAAAGTTTTGTGAGAACATGTATATTATTGACGTAGGGCCTTTGAAATGGATCATATGCATTGGACACATACGCTTGGTGGTAGATGCACACCGATGCATATTTTCTTGACACGTACACACCCCGTACACATGGTGTATGATTGAAAAACATGGTAGATGCACACATGATGTATGATTGAAAAATATGGAAATAATCACCTCAGGACTTGATGGATCATACCCATTGGACACATATGCTTGGTGGTAGATGCATACTGATGCATATTTTCTTGACATGTACACACCTCGTACACATGGTGTATGATTGAAAAACATGGGAGATGCACACATCGTGTATGATTGAAAAACATGGAAACACAAATGTATTGCCATATAATTGAAATCTAAATAACATTAAAACTTGCAAGCACATGTATTAAGGCATCATCAAGGTATTATACTGAGTGGACAAACACACGTGATGGTAAGAACACATTGATGCATATTGTTTTGACACCTATGCATGGTGTAAAAAGCAAGGAAATATGCATGTCTTGCAATAGATTTGAAACACTCATCATGAAAAACTTTTAAAGTGCATGGAAAATACTCACATTAAGGACTTTACAAAGTATCATATGCATTGGTCATGATGAAAGAAGCACATAGACGCTTCTTTATTAAATTCTTATTCATGGTGCATGATTTAAAAAATAAATATGCATGTCCTACTATTCCAAAGTATCATACCCATCAAACACACATATGGTGAGCATATGGTTGATGGTAGAGGCACACCAATGCATATTTTTTTGACACTATGCATGGTTCATGATAAGAAACATGGAAATATGCATGCATCACCATGAAAATGAATATAAATCTCACCAAATTTTTTGAGTGCATGGATCTTACTCATTTTAAAGCCTCTTCAAAGTATCATACCCATCAGACACATATGCTTTATGGTACGAGCACACCCAAGCAAATGCTTTTTACACTCACATGCTGCATGATAAAGAAACACCAAAATACGCATGTCTTGTCATTTCAATCATACCAAAATATTGTAAATGCATGGAAGCTACTCATACTAAGGACATACGCCTAATGGTAGAAGCACAATGATGCATATTTCCTTAATACTTACACATGGTGCATGATTAAAAAACACAAAAGTACACATGTCTTACCATGTAAATGATATAAGAATAACATCAAACATTATGAGTGCATGGGATAATACTCATATTAAGGTCTTTGAAAAGTGTCGTACCCATCATATCACATATGCTTATTGTAGGAACACATTGATATGCATGTTTTTTGTGACACTTAACACGTGGTGCATCATTAAAAAACATGGAAATATGTATGTCTTATGTCGTAAATGATATATAAATCACATAATACTTGCAATCCAATGGATATTACTCACAGTTAGGGCACTTCCAATTATCATACCCATTTGACACATACGCTTGATGGTAGAAGGACATAGATGCATTAAAAAAAATCACCAGTGCATGATAAAAGAACATAGAAATCGAGATGTCTTACCATATTTATGATATATGAATCAAATTTTTTTTTGTGAGAACATGGATCTTACTCACACTTAGGCCTCTGCAAAGTATCATACACATCAAACACATATGCTTGATGGTGGAAGCACACTAATGCATATCTTTTTGACAATTACACATGGTGCATGATTAAAAAACACAAACATATGAATGTTTTAACAAGTACATGAAATCCAAATCAAATCAAGATATGGGAGAACATGAATATTATTAGCATTAAGGCCTCAATAAAGAATCATATAGAGTGGACACATACACATGATGGCAGGAGCACAACGATGCATCTTTTTGGACACTTATGAATGGTTCATGATTTAAAAAAACAAAAGGAATCACGTCTTACCATGCAATTATATAAGAATCACATAAAACTTGTATGTGCATGGATGTTAGGACTTTGAAAAGTATCATATGCATTTACAACATACACTGATGATAGAATGACACCGATGCATATTTTCTTCACACATATGCATGGTGCATGATTAAAAAGAACGGAAATATGCATGTTTTGCCATGTAAATGAAATAGAAAATAACATAAAAATTTGCAAGAGCATTTTTTTAATACACTTGATTAAAAGACATGGAAATACACATGTCTTACCCTGTAAATGATATATGGATCCATAAAGTTTTGTGAGAACATGTATTTTACTGACTTAGGGCCTTTGAAATGGATCATACCCATTGGACACATACGTTTGGTGGTAGATGCACACCGATGCATATTTTCTTGACACGTACACACCCCGTAGACATGGTGTATGATTGAAAAACATGGTAGATGCACACATGGTGTATGATTGAAAAACATGGAAATAATCACTTAAGGACTTTGATCAATCATACCCATTGGACACATACGCTTGGTGGTAGATGCACACCGATGCATATTTTCTTGACATGTACACACCTCGTACACATGGTGTATGATTGAAAAACATGGGAGATGCACACATCGTGTATGATTGAAAAACATGGAAACGCAAATTCATTGCCACATAATTGAAATCTAAATAACATTAAAATTTGCAAGCGCATGTATTAAGGCATCATCAAGGTATTATACTGAGGGGACAAACACGCATGATGGTAAGAACACATTGATGCATATTGTTTTGATACCTACACATGGTGTAATAAGCAAGGAAATATGCATGTCTTGCAATAGATTTGAAACACTAATCATGAAAAGCTTTGAAAGTGCATGGAAAATACTCACATTAAGGACTTTACAAAGTATCATATCCATTGGCCATGATGAAAGAAGCAGATTGATGCTTCTTTATTAAATACTTATTCATGGTGCATGATTTAAAAAATAAATGCGCATGTCCTACTATTCCAAAGTACCATATCCATCAAACACACATGTGGTTGATGTGGTAGAAGCACACCAATGCATATTTTTTTGACACTATGCATGCTGCATGATAAGAATCATGGAAATACACATGTATTACCATGAAAATGAATATAAATCTCACCAAAATTTTTGAGTGCATGGATCTTACTCATTTTAAAGCCTCTTCAATGTATCATACCCATCGGACACATATGCTTTATGGTACGAGCACACCCAAGAAAATGCTTTTTACACTCACATGGTGCATCGTAAAGAAACACCAAAATACGCATGTCTTGTCATTTCAATCATACCAAAATATTGTAAATGCATGGAAGCTACTCATACTAAGGTCTATGCAAGGTATAATACCCATATGACATACGCCTAATGGTAGAAGCAAAATGATGGATATTTCCTTAATACTTACACATGGTGCATGATTAACAAACATAAAAGTACACATGTCTTACCATGTAAATGATATAAGAATAACATAAAACTTTGTGAGTGCATGGATAATACTCATATTAAGGTCTTTGAAAAGTGTGGTACCCATCATATCACATATGCTTTTTGTAGGAACAAATTGATATGCATGTTTATTTTGACACTTAACACGTGTTGCACGATTAAAAAACATGGAAACATGCATGTCTAATGACATAAATGATATATAAATCACATAAATATTTGCAATCCAATGGATATTACTCACATTTAGGGCACTTCCAATTATCATACCCATTGGACACCTATGCTTGATGGTAGAAGCATGCAGATGCATTAAAAAAAAACACCAGTGCATGATAAAAGAACATAGAAATCTACATATCTTACCATATTTATGATATATGAATCAAAAAAAAATTTGTGAGAACATGGATCTTACTCACACTTAGGCCTCTGCAAAGTATCATACACATCAAACACATATGCTTGATGGTGGAAGCACACTAATGCATATCTTTTTGACAATTACATATGGTGCATGATTGAAAAACACAAACATATGAATGTTTTAACAAGTACATGAAATCCAAAATCAAATCAAGATTTGGGAGAACATGAATAATACTAGCAATAAGGCCTTAATAAAGAATCATATAGAGTGGACACATACACATGATGGTAGAAGCACAATGATGCATCTTTTTTGACACTTATGCATGGTTCATGATTTAAAAAACAAAAGGATAGACGTGTCTTACCATGCAGTTAGATAAGAATCACATAAATCTTGTATGTGCATGGAGGAATTTGAAAAGTATCATATGCATTTAAAACATACACTGCTTGATAGAACAACACCAATGCATATTTTCTTCACACATATGCATGCTGCATGATTTAAAAAAACGGAAATACGCATGTTTTGCCATGTAAATGAAATAGAAAATAACATAAAAATTTGTAAGAGCATTTGTTTAATACACTTGATTAAAAGACATGGAAGTACACATGTCTTACCATGTAACTGATATATGGATCCATAAAGTTTTGTGAGAACATGTATATTACTGACTTAGGGCCTTTGAAATGGATCATACCCATTGGACACATACGTTAGGTGGTACATGCACACCAATGCATATTTCCTTAACACATACACACCCCATACACATGGTGTATGATTGAAAAACATGGTAGATGCACACATAGTGTATGTTGGAAAAACATGGAAATAATCACTTAAGGACTTTGATGGATCATACCCATTGGACACATATGCTTGGTGGTAGATGCACACCGATGCATATTTTCTTGACATGTACACACCCCATACACATGGTGTATGATTGAAAAACATGGGAGATGCACACATCGTGTATGATTGAAAAACATGGAAACACAAATGTATTGCCACATAATTGAAATCTAAATAACATTAAAATTTGCAAGCACATGTATTAAGGCATCATCAAGGTATTATACTGAGTGGACAAACACGCATGATGGTAAGAACACATTGATGCATATTGTTTTGATACCTACACATGGTGTAAAAAGCAAGGAAATATGCATGTCTTGCAATAGATTTGAAACACTAATCATGAAAAACTTTGAAAGTCCATGGAAAATACTCACGTTAAGGACTTTACAAAGTATCATATCCATTGGCCATGATGAAAGAAGCAGATTGATGCTTCTTTATTAAATACTTATTCATGGTGCATGATTTAAAAAATAAATGCGCATGTCCTACTATTCCAAAGTACCATATCCATCAAACACACATGTGGTTGATGTGGTAGAGGCACACCAATGCATATTTTTTTGACACTATGCATGCTGCATGATAAGAATCATGGAAATACACATGTATTACCATGCAAATGAATATAAATCTCACCAAAATTTTTGAGTGCATGGATCTTACTCATTAGCCTCTTCAATGTATCATACCCATCGGACACATATGCTTTATGGTACGAGCACACCCAAGAAAATGCTTTTTACACTCACATGGTGCATGATAAAGAAACACCAAAATATGCATGTCTTATCATTTTAATCATACCAAAATATTGTAAATGCATGGAAGCTACTAATACTAAGGTCTATGCAAGGTATAATACCCATATGACATACGCCTAATGGTAGAAGCACAATGATACATATTTCCTTAATACTTACACATGGTGCATGATTAAAAAACACAAAAGTACACATGTCTTACCATGTAAATGATATAAGAATAACATAAAACTTTGTGAGTGCATGGATAATACTCATATTAAGGTCTTTGAAAAGTGTGGTACCCATTATATCACATATGCTTATTGTAGGAACACATTGATATGCATGTTTATTTTGACACTTAACATGTGTTGCATGATTAAAAAACATGGAAACATGCATGTCTAACGACCTAAATGATATATAAATCACATAATATTTGCAATCCAATGGATATTACTCATAGTTAGGGCACTTTCAATTATCATACCCATTGGACACATACACATGATGGTAGAAGCACACAGATGCATTAAAAAAAACACCAGTGCATGATAAAAGAACATAGAAATCTACATGTCTTACCATATTTATGATATATGAATTTAAAAAAAATTTGTGAGAACATGGATCTTACTCACACTTAGGCCTCCGCAAAGTATCATACACATCAAACACATATGCTCGATGGTGGAAGCACACTAATGCATATCTTTTTGACAATTACATATGGTGCATGATTGAAAAACACAAACATATGAATGTTTTAACAAGTACATGAAATCCAAATCAAATAAAGATTTGGGAGAACATGAATATTACTAGCATTAAGGCCTCAATAAAGAATCATATAGAGTGGACACATACACATGATGGCAGGAGCACAACGATGCATCTTTTTTTGACACTTATGCATGGTTCATGATTTAAAAAACAAAAGGATACATGTGTCTTACCATGCAATTATATAAGAATCACATAAAACTTGTATGTGCATGGATGTTAGGACTCTGAAAAGTATCATATGCATTTAAAACATACATTGATGATCGATGCATATTTTCTTCACACATATGCAAGGTGCATGATTAAAAGGAACGAAAATACAGATGGTTTACCATGTAAATGAAATAGAAAATAATATAAAAATTTGCAAGAACATGGATATTACTCACAATAATGCCGTAAAAAAGTATCATACCCATTAGATACATACACGTTGATGCATATAGTGCTGACATGTATACATGGTGCATGATTAAAAAATGAGGAGATATGCATGTCTTAACACAAAAATGATATCCGAATCACATCAAAATCTATGAGTGCATGGATCTTGCTCGCATGAATGCCTTTACAAAGTATCATACCCATCGGATAATACATTTATGGTATTATCAACTATACATGTAAATTTCAAAATATAAAGAAATTTTAAAAGATCAAACCATGCTGAGTGGTTTTTATAATTCGATTCAATTGAGTGATCCTTATAATTTGAGATGATTTTATCAATTAATTTGCCTAACTAGGATTAGAGGTGATGTGTTCTATCAAACACTTTTGGTAGGTGATCTTAATCAAGCAATTTTCCTAACTAGGATTAGAGGTGATTTGTTTTAGTCAAATTCTTTTGACAGGTGATCTTAATCAAGCCATATAACCATATTGGAGGTGATTATATAACCATTCTATATGATTTAATCTAACTATAAATGCATACTATATGATTTACTCAAATGCTTGGAGGTGATTTTAATGAAGTTGTATAACCATACTATATGACTTAATCAAATTCTTCAAGTGTTCTTTACACATAGCTTTTTTCATGTTAGCATAGCTTGCATGCATCCATATGGAGAGAATGATGTGGCATGATGAGATGCCTATGAACTTCATGTTTTCATGTATGCATGATCTCATGTTGTCCATGCATGCAGGATGATGTGGCATGCACAATGTTCAAGTGTCAATTTAACCCAGCTTGATGAAGTGGCATAGAAACTCTATGGACAAGTGAGGGATTATATGATGTGGCAAGATGAGGTTGCAAGTAGGGCCTTGCATGGGATGATGTGGTAGGAAGCACCTAGATGGCATGTCTTGTGTTAGCATGGATGAGGTGGCAATGTTAGTTGGTAAGGTGATGTGGCATGATGTGTGAGGTGGCAAGTGATGTGCACATTAAGAGGTGTCACCACATCTAAGGTGGCAAATGAAAAGTTCTTAATAACATGTATTTTCTTCTAAGGTGGCAAATTAAAAGTGCTTAATAACATGTCTTTGCTTAGGGACCAGTATGACATGGAAAGGGAAGGTGGCAACCATGTTGACTATGTGTGATGATTTGGCAAGTCAATGAGTTCACCATTGTTGACATTGTGGGTGAAGGCGACATTATAATGTGGCAAGAGGGCTACCTATTGATGATGTTTCATCTCATGTGTCAACCTAGAAGGTCTTTCTACATGGACAAGTTGCCCCACCCATAGCTTGCCACTAGGATTGGTATTCCCTTAAAACTAGTTTCCCAAGCATGATACCAAGCTATGCAGCTTTGGTATTTAGCTAGTGAGGCATTTTTTTCCTGGAAATAGTATTTTTTCATGGGGATTGCATAATGTACCCTTTCCTTACTCAAATTTCACCAAATTTATTTTCATAGCTTTCTCACATCAAGGATTATTATACTTGTGAATTTGGATATGCTTGGAGTTATTTACACATACTGCATTTATTTTCAATTTATTCAAATGTTTTCCATAGCGTTCTCACATCAAGAATTATAATACTTGTGAATTTGGATATGCTTAGAGTCATTTACAAATTATTGTATTTGTTTTCAATTTACCTAACCAACCCTCTCACAACTTGAGGTAAAAATTAAAAGTAGAGCTCACAATATCTAACCATTGGATCATGAATTAAATACTTGGGTAACATAGCCTTATGTGTCCATGAACCCCCTATATATTTAAACATGAATAAATTGTAGTATGCGTACCTTTGATTTTGGGGACAAGACAATTGCATATTTCTCTAATATTTTAACCACTTTTAATTGATTTTTTCATCAACTTTTTTTCAAAGAAATACCAATAAATAGGGCTAAGCTCTACACTATGTAAGGTGACTTCCTATAAATTGAGGTTTCCATATGATATAGATATAATTGATTTTATATCATAGTGTCTAGTTGTTTAAATCTAGGATAGGAGGATAGGCCTTGTACAACTAGAATGTACATAGGGAAACGAGGACTTACGTAACTTTGATCTTAAATCAAATGTTATTTTGTTGTGCACAAATAGATGTATGCTATTTCATTAGAAAACTAAAAAATGAAATTCTTATAGAAATAGGTGAGAGTAGACATTTACTCTCCAAAAATGCCTATTTTTTCCTTTGAACAGTTTGGCCACCCAATTCGGGTAGGACACCCTTTCCTTGCAACCACCCCCTAACGTTCATGCCCCATAGAGGGACTTTTGTACTTATGCCTTCGACGAAATTTTTGTAATGAATTTCGCAATATATGTACATGCCCATCTGAGGGTTCTTATCATACAAATATGATCTCCTTTATGTTAACTTATGATGGGGTATAATGGGGTCACCATTGTACCCTACCAAACTTTTGTAAAATTCTACATTGTCAATGCCCATTGTACCCTACCAAACTTTTGTAAAATTCTACATTGTATATCAATGCTAATATTCTATGTATATTATATCAGTGCCAACTGGACATATCGAAGTAAATTTTTTGAATATTTTGCATCAATGCTTGATGGTTATATCAATGGTTCCTTATTGATAGATATACGGATGGATACACCAATGCTTCTACACTTATATATATTTTTTGTTTGCTCACATATTCCATCTATATTACCATAAAAATTTTATCAATATCTTGTAGTATTGTATTTTCATCAAGAATCGATGGAGATACTGATGCTGTGGTTTGGATATATGGATGAGCTATATCATATACCTACTCCCTTAAGCGAAAAATTTGTAATTGGTAGAGCACCTCATGAAAAAGAGCAAAGGGCTTCAGGTCTTGTATTCCTAGTTGGGGTTATCAAAGAGGGTTTGCTAGAGGGATACTCTAAATTAAGCTCATCCAACAAGTCACAGTCTTCAATGATACCAAAGAGATAGTGGGACAAATATTATGCCTACGACCTAAAAAACATCTAGCATATCTTACAAAATTTCTCGCTAATACAAAGGTTACGATTGAGTTTAATGCCTATTTAGACAAAAGCTTTTGTTTGGGCATAGATATCCTTCAAGATATTGTGGTAATTCACTATATCAAAAGGTTAACCTATAATATTTGGACGTTCTTTCCCTCCAATGGGAATATAATTTTTGCATATTATAATTTCTATCAATCACAAAATATGAGCCTTGTCTTGAATTTCAATTTTCAAAGCATCAAGGATTTCAGGCAATACTAATGTGATGTTTTAAAAATTAAAGCATGGAGTCAAGACATAAATATGGGCAATATTTAGTAAGGATAATCTCGACCAAAGTATTGATGCTAGGCTATAGCTTTAAATTTTAGAGAAAATTTCAATTTTGATCAAATTCTATCAGAAGATGCATAAAAGGGCCCAATATCATGTAGTGATTGGTACAAGAAACTAGAAGCCCAATTCTTTGAAATAGTCATGGATGCAGATTGAAAAGTACTTGTATACTTTGTAAATATTAAAATATTATTGGGTATTTTCACGAACAAACAACCTTTATTCAAACCTTTAGGGCTTTTGGAACTTTGCGAGACATGCTTTAGAACTAGCTATATCATGCTTTAGGTATATCATGATGGAGAGCTTATTAATTGTCACCTAGGTCGTATTGACCTGCATACAAAGTGGTGCACCCATCCCATAAGTACTTGTTCGGATAACACACCTCCAAACGTATTTTATGACGATTGTGCATAACACTAGGAACAAAATGGTGTATAATGTGAGATCGACTATGCAAAGCATATCCAATGGACACAAGACTTTGCACGTTCCTCAACCTAGGTAGTATTGACTTGTGTGCAAAGTGGCATCCCCATCCGATAAGTACTTGTTTGAAAAATACACCTACAATCGTGTTTTTTGACGGTTGTACATGACACCAAGGCCAAAAACGGTATTTAATACTCAATCTACCATGTAAAGCATATCCGATGGGCACAATACTTTGCACGTGCCTCAAAAGCGGTGGTATGGTATTCCATGCAAAGTGGAACGCCCATTCAATAAGTACTTGGTATGATAATATACCTATTAAGAGCGTGTTCTTTGACGGATGTGCATAACACTAGGGGGAAAATGGTGTATAATGTGTGATCCCCATGCAAACCATAACCGATAGACACAATACTGTGCACGCACATAAACCTAGTTGAAATTGACTTTCTTGCAAAGTGGCTCCCCCATTTGACAAGTACTTTTTAGAATATCACACCTAGGACCATGTTTTTTATTGGTGGTTGTCCATGACACTAAGGCAAAAACGCTGATTTATGCTTAATCGACAATGCAACACATATGCGATCATCACAATACTTTGCACACATCTCAACCTAGGTATTATTGACTTACATGCAAAGTGGCGTGCCCATCCCATAAGTACTTAGTTGAATAACACATCTAGGACTGTATTTTTTGACGGTTGTGCATGACACTAAGGCCAAAACAATGCTTAATGCTTGTTCAACAATCCAAAGCATATCCGATGGGTACAATACTTTGCACACACCTTAAACTAGGTGGATATGACTTACATGCAACATGGCACACCCATCCCATAAGTGCTTGATCGGATAACATACCTAGCAGCGTGTTTTTTTTACGGATGTGCATGACACTAGAGCAAAAATTGTATTTAATGCTCGATCGACCATGCAAAGGATATCCGATGGGCACAACACTTTTCCTACACCGCAACCTAGGTGGTATTGAAATGTTCTCAAAGAGGCACACCCATCTGATAAGTACTTGCTTAGATAACACACCTAAGGGCGTGTTTTTTTGCGGATGTGCATATCACTAGGGAAAAAACGGTGTATAATGTGTGATCGACCATGCAAATCATATCCGATGGTGACAATACTTTGTGCGCACCTCAACGTAGTTGAAACGGACTTGCGTGCAAAGTGGAGCCCCCATCCGATAAGTACTTGTTTTATTGCCACACTTAGGACCGTGTTTTTTTATGGTTGTGCATGACACTAAGGCAAAAACGGTGTTTTATGCTTGATCGACAAGGCAAAGCATATCCGATGGGCACAATACTTTGCACACACCTTCAACTAGGTGGAATTGACTTACCTACAAAGTGGCACTCCCATCCCATAAGTGCTTGATCGGATAACATACCTAGTAGCGTGTTTTTTAACGGATGTGCATGACACTAGAGCAAAAATAGTATTGATTGCTCGATCGATCATGCAAAGGATATCCGATGGGCACCAAAATTTTTCGTATGCCTCAACCTAGGTGGTATTGGAATGTTCTCAAAGAGGCACACCCATCCAATAAGTACTTGGTCAGATAACACACCTAAGGGTGTGTTTTTTTGCGGATGTGCATATCACTCGGGAAAAAATGGTGTATAATGCATGATCGATCATGTAAAGCATATCTGATGGTGACAATACTTTGCAAGCACCTCAACATAGTTGAAACGGACTTGCGTGCAAAGTGGAGCCCCCATCCGATAAGTACTTGTTTGAATAACACACCTAGGACCGTGTTTTTTCATGGTTGTGCATGACATTACGGCAAAAATGGTGTTTTATGCTTGATCGACAATGCAAAGCATATCCGATGGGCACAATACTTTGCACACACCTTCAACTAGGTGGAATTAACTTACATGCAAAGTGGCACACCCATCCCATAAGTGCTTGATCGGATAACATACCTAGCAACGTGTTTTTTTACAGATGTGCATGACACTAGAGCAAAAATAGTATATTTAATGCTCGATCGACCATGCAAAGGATATCCGATGGGCACAACACTTATCATACACCTCAACCTAGGTGGTATTGGAATGTTCTCAAAGAGGCACACCCATCCGATAAGTACTTGGTTAGATAACACACCTAAGGGCATGTTTTTTTGCGGATGTGCATATCACTTGGGAAAAAATGGTGTATATGCATGATCGACCATGCAAATCATATCCGATGGCGACAATACTTTGCACGCACCTCAATGTAGTTGAAATAGACTTGCGTGCAAAGTGGAGCCCCCATCCGATAAGTACTTATTTGAATAACACACCTACGGCTGTGTTTTTATATGGTTGTGCATGACACAAAGGCAAAAACGTTGTTTTATGCTTGATCGACAATGCAAAGCATATCCGATGGGCACAATACTTTGCACACACCTTCAACTAGGTGGAATTGACTTACATGTAAAGTGGCATTCCCATCGCATAAGTACTTGATCGGATAACACACCTAGTAGCGTGTTTTTTTACGGATGTGCATGACACTAAGGCAAAAATGGTATTTAATGCTTGATCGACCATGCAAAGCATATCCGATGGGCACAATACTTTTCCTACGCCTTCATCTAGGTGGTATTGAAATGTTCTCAAAGAGGCACACCCATCCATTAAGTACTTGGTCACATAACAGACCTAAGGGCATGTTTTTTTGCGGATGTGCATATCACTATGGGAAAAATGTTGTATAATGCGTAATCAACCATGCAGAGCATATCCGATGGTGACAATACTTTGCACCCATCTCAACCTAGTTGAAACAGACTTGCGTGCAAACTGGAGCCCCCATCTGATATGTATTTGTTTGATTAACACACTTAGGACCGTGTTTTTTCATGGTTGTGCATGACACTAAGGCAAAAACGGCGTTTTATGCTTGATCAACAATGCAAAGCATATCCGATGGGAACAATAATTTGCACACACCTTCAACTAGGTGGAATTGACTTACATACAAAGTGGCACTCCCATCCCATAAGTGCTTGATTGGATAACATACCTAGCAGCGTGTTTTTTACGGATGTGCATGACACTAGAGCAAAAATAGTATTTAATGCTCGATTGACCATGCAAAGGATATCCGATGGGCACAACACTTTTCGTACACCTCAACCTAGGTGGTATTGAAATTTTCTCAAAGAGGCACACCCATCCAATAAGTACTTGGTCAGATAACACTCCTAAGGGCATGTTTTTTTGCGGATGTGCATATCATTAGAGAAAAAATGGTGTATAAGGTGTGATCGACCATGCAAAGCATATCCGATGGTGACAATACTTTGCACACACCTCAAAGTAGTTGAAACGGACTTGTGTGCAAAGTAGAGCCCCCATCCGATAAGTACTTGTTTGAATAACACACCTAGGACCGTGTTTTTTCATAGTTGTGCATGACACTAAGGCAAAAACGGTGTTTTATGCTTGATCGACAATGCAAAGCATATCCGATGGGCACAATACTTTGCACACACCTTAAACTAGGTGGAATTGACTTACATGCAAAGTGGCACACCCATCCCATAAGTATTTGATCGGATATAACATACCTAGCAGCATGTTTTTTTACAGATGTGCATGACACTAGAGCAAAAATAGTATTTAATTCTTGATCTACCATGAAAAGGATATCCGATGGGCACAACACTTTTCGTAGTTAAAATGGACTTGCGTGCAAAGTGGAGCCCCCATCCGATAAGTACTTGTTTGATTAACACACCTAGGACCGTGTTTTTTCATGGTTGTGCATGACACTAAGGCAAAAACGTTGTTTTATGCTTGATCGACAATGCAAAGCATATCCGATGGGCATGATACTTTGCACACAACTTCAACTAGGTGGAATTGACTTACATGCAAAGTGGCACTCCCATCACATAAGTGCTTGATCGGATAAAATACCTAGCAGCGTGTTTTTTAACGGATGTGCATGACACGAGCAAAAATAGTATTTATTGCTCGATCGATCATGCAAAGGATATCCGATGGGCACAACACTTATCATACACCTCAACCTAGGTGGTATTGGAATGTTCTCAAAGAGGCACACCCATCCGATAAGTACTTGGTCAGATAACACACCTAAGGGCATGTTTTTTTGCGGATGTGCATATCACTTGGGAAAAAATGGTGTATATGCATGATCGACCATGCAAATCATATCCGATGGTGACAATACTTTGCACGCACCTCAACGTAGTTGAAACAGACTTGTGTACAAAGTGGAGCCCCCATCCGATCAGTACTTGTTTGAATAACACACCTAGGGCTGTGTTTTTATATGGTTGTGCATGACACAAAGGCAAAAACGGTGTTTTATGCTTGATCGACAATGCAAAGCATATCCGATGGGCACAATACTTTGCACACACCTTCAACTAGGTGGAATTGACTTACATGAAAAGTGGCATTCCCATCGCATAAGTACTTGATCGGATAACACACCTAGCAGCGTGTTTTTTTTACAGATGTGCATGACACTAAGGCAAAAATGGTATTTAATGCTTGATAAACCATGCAAAGCATATCTGATGGGAACAATACTTTTCCTACACCTTAACCTAGGTGGTATTGAAATTTTTTCAAAGAGGCACACCCATCCGATAAGTACTTGGTCAGATAACATACCTAAGGGCGTGTTTTTTTGCAGATGTGCATATCACTACGGGAAGAACATTGTATAATGCATAATCGATCATGCAGAGCATATCCGATGGTGACAATACTTTGCACGCATCTCAACCTAGTTGAAACAGACTTGCGTGAAAAGTGGAGCCCCCATCCAATAAGTACTTGTTTGATTAACACACTTAGGACCGTGTTTTTTCATGGTTGTGCATGACACTAAGCCAAAAACGGTGTTTTATGCTTGATCGACAATGCAAAGCATATCTGATGGGCACAATACTTTGCACACACCTTCAACTAGGTGGAATTAACTTACATGCAAAGTGGCATGCCCATCCCATAAGTGCTTGATTGGATAACATACCTAGCAGCGTGTTTTTTTAGGATGTGCATGACACGAGCAAAAATAGTATTTAATGCTCGATCGACCATGCAAAGGATAACTTGGCATATCTATATGATGAGTACTTGATCGGATAACTTCTCCCACCAATAAATTAAGTACTAATTGAAAATTATAATAAATGAGTAGATTATTAAAAAGAGACTAATATTTATGTAATTGTTGCTACTGCAACTTGCTTGCGAAGGACTCTCACAAAGGAGATGGCTATAGATTTTGTTCCAGTGATGGATGTGATTTTATGTAGCAAAAGAGAAGTAGTTGCATTTGCTACAATCCATGATAGTGATCCCAATTCAGTTTGCCACTTTCGAACTTGGCGAAGATAAGGTGGCAGTTACTGTATCAAAGATTCTTAGCGCACATGTTGAGCTAAAGTATAAATGTGGAGATATGGAAACACTTGGAGATGTTATGCCCTACAATACATCCAACAAATCATTTATAGTATGGGACAAAGATGAGACTTATGCAACAGACATTATCAAGAATACAAAGTGCACCACCTTGGATTTTACTATAGGGGACATTTTACAAATGAGATCATTTGCAAATAAGACTGTAGCAGAAGGTGAAGTATTGGGATTTGAACAAGTGGAGTAATGGTCATTTGCACAGATGAGGATTTGAAAAGTCACTGATGATGGTATGGTTGATAACATAACATCCTTATGTGATCCCTACTATGAGATAGGCAAGAATATGAGATGGAGCATGCAATTTTTAAACATGAGAAAGAGGCACGTGGTTTTCAATGATAAAGACAAGGTATACTACAATATCAAAGGACCTAAAAAGCATGCCCATGTGCCAAGCTCTATCACTTCAAATGTGGATGATTTCAATATACTCAGTTATAGAAGTGACATCTTATCTAGAGTGGATGAGTTCATTGGTTCCGAGAAACAAAATGATTTTAGAAAAGAAGCCTTATCTGGGGTGGATGAATTCTTGCATAGTGAGAAGGGCAAAGGTTTCAATAGCAATGTCTTGTTAAGTGTGGATGAGTTCATGCATATCAACAAACCTGGTGTCAATCAAGCTTGTGGATTTGTGAAAGCCATGCAAGATGTCCCAATGAGTGATGTTCTCTCAAGAGTGGAAGAGTTTCAAGGTTCTCAATACTCTCGTAGAATATTGAATTCATTGAATGGTCCTAAGAGTATGTTAAAAACAAGGATGAGATCAACAGAGGATTATTCAATATTTAACTTTGATTGTGATATGGCCAAGGATGCAACGACCAATCATGGATGCTTGGTTACAAACAAATGTGAGGAGAAGAAGTGCATAAATACAGATAACAACATGCACGAGGAACGAAAACGGTCATACATATGCATGAAGAGAAAGCGAATCCAGGCAGATCCACAAAAGCAACCAAAGAGGAAGAGAGTAATGAAGGAGGAGAACATGTTAAATGCATTGGGATATCTATGTTGCAAGCGAAGATGTATGCACTTCATTGATCTTGCAGACATCAGGGAATGTAGAGGACACGTGTGGCAAAGAAGAGGAAGCGAAAGAAATGAATACCTTCTCACAAGTCTCTCTTGCTTTCTTCAGAATGGCAATAAAAGGCTAAGTTCAAGACAAAAGGTAAAACCTCTCGTAAATGGAAAAAGGATTTACAATAAGGCATATCGCAATATTACTGGATTATCCCATGGTACATATTGAGATTTAGTCACCAAGGCAAAAGGCGGCAACAAATTTAGCATTCACGGTTATAGAGGAAGGTCCAAATCAAGAATCTCAACTGTCAGGGCAGCAGCAATTTTGCAAGACTTCATACATGAAAATGCTTTACCTCAACCCCATATATCTACCAAACTTCCTAACGGTGACGCGATCACTGAAATGCACCTTCCAATGGGCTTAACAAAGCTCGAAGTATTTGACTCTATTGCAGAAAAGCAAAGGCAAAGAGGGGATGCCGTAGCTTCTTCTCAGACTTTGTATACTCTTTGGAAGAAGAACTTTGGATATGTTAAAATCC
The DNA here is from genome assembly GCF_047967505.1 of Dipteris shenzhenensis. Taxonomy (NCBI): domain Eukaryota; kingdom Viridiplantae; phylum Streptophyta; class Polypodiopsida; order Gleicheniales; family Dipteridaceae; genus Dipteris; species Dipteris shenzhenensis. The sequence goes on from NC_141611.1 coordinate 31,423,666, forward strand.
CAAGGAGGAAAAAAATGTCAAAGTGCAATGTCTGTGATGATTTAAAGCGAGCGATTGAGAGTGCAACATATCCAAATCAAAGGGAATTATACAAAAAAAACCAAAAATCTCATCATGACCTTATTCGACATTCCAGACAAAAATATGCATTTTGGAAGGAGCAAGCTATTTCGCATCCCGATGACTACATGTGCCTTATTGTAGATGGCATGGATCAGAATACAACAACATTGCCTCGTTTTGTTTCCACTCCACCTAAATTACAAGGAAAGCACTTTCGAAAGACACATCTATGTGGAGTGTTAGTGCATGGAATTAAGTTCTTTGCAGATGGATTGATTCCTTGCATCTACATGATAGCAATCAAGTTGTAACATCTATTATGAAGGCAATTCGCAATGTACATGCAGAAAAAGGTCGCCTACCACTAACTTTGAGAATACAAGCTGATAATTGCTGGTGCGAAAATAAGAATGTACTCATGTTTGCATTCTGCTCCATGCTAGTTGCTCATCGAATCTTCAATGAGTTCGAATGTGGATTTTTGTATGTTGGGCATACACATGAGGATATCGATCAGGTTTTTAGCACAGTCTCAAGGGAGCTTAAATGCAAGGATGTGGAGACAATAGATGACTTGGTAAGAAGATGTGGCAGGCAAGTTGGTGGTCGCAAGGAAAGTACAGTATGTGAGAGGCTCAAAAGAATGTATGATTGGAAGAGCTTCATTCTACCTTTCATACAAACAGGTGGTGATGCATTGACAGGTCATACCAATCCACACTACTTTCATTTTTTTTTAAAAGATGAAAAACCCGTAATGCAATGGCAACAGTATTCTCATGATACAAAATGGGAACCTGAAGAACCTTACAGTCTCTTAACTTCAATTCCCAGCAAGGAAAGGTATCCAACATGGGCTCCTATACAAGAATTCAATGAGAGGTCTAACTGTGAAATAGAAGGATTAAAAGCATTTATTACATACAAAGAAGAAATGCTCCGAAGATATCCTGATTCGAAGCCTACTTGGAGAGAACACACTACCACTGTAATTAACAAGACACAAAATTTAATAAAGGACCTTGAGAGAATGTGAGGCTCAAAGGATGTCAAGGAAGAATGCAATATGTTTTGGCCAAATGCTCATAACAATTTGCGCCCAGCTCCAGTCTTTGAAAATGAATTTGTATCATTACTCCCACGTCCATATTATGGACCGAAGAAGAGAGAGTTTATGCCACAAGTAGATATAGAGGTCGATTTTTTTGTTGTGGTTCGGCCATCGGATGATGAATATGAGAATGTGAAGTTTTGGGTTGCAAAAGTAGTTGATGTGCAAAGAGATGACCAAGGGAGAGCTACAACATTTACAGCGGTATGGTATGAGCCAAAGGGCAGGAAGGAGAATATGGATAACAACACATTGTATACTAATTGTATATAATAAAGGAGTGGGTCCCAAATGATGAAGCGGTCTCTCAAGTTTCGACGGAGACAATCATAGTGTCTTGGCATTCAAGGGCAAAGAAATCAAAGAAGCGCATGGGATATGAGGTAGAAGGAAAAATAAAAATACCACAGCAAACTATTTTGCATATACACGAATTTTTAAGGATGCTCACCATGGAGGAAGTAGAAGGAGACAGCGCAAATGAAGAATGTCCATGATTAACGCTTTGTATTGAAGTCCATTGAAGAATTTTATTTGGGTACTAGGCAAGAAGCCAATCCAAGACAATTATAATCAGAGTCATCACCTCCTATGTCAAATGAGAGTCAAAATATGCACTGGATGTCACCCAAGGATCAAGGCTTGCCAAGACAATAGGGAGTTAATGCAGATGGCACCTGGCAAGGGACTATCACATTGAGCAATAAGACAATGGGGACTCAATGCACCCAAGGGGCAAGGCTTGGCAAGATAATTTGTGGGAGGTAATGCAGACAACAGCACCTGTATTTTGCACTGGATGTCACCCAAGGGTCAAGGCTTGGCAAGACAATAGGGAGTTAATGCAGATGGCACCTGGCAAGGGACTATCGCATTGAGCAATAAGACAATGGGGAGTCAATGCACCCAAGGGGCAAGGCTTGGCAAGACAAGTGGGAGTCAAATTATGAAGATGACACCTGGCAAGGGACTGTCATGACATTGAGCAATAAGACAATGGGGAGTCAAATTATGCAGATGGCACGAATTGAGGCTCTTTAAGAGCAACAATTTAAATTGTAAACATATGTTCAATCTAGATCATTTTGGATATAAAGACTCTAGCTGAGAGCAACGTCTCTCAATGTAATCATATAATAATAGCTATAATTGCTATTATACCTCTTTGGTCCAATACAAAACTTGGGTCTTATGGCATCATGTCTTTTTTCTATTTATTAAAAGTTTTAAAAATTTTGTGCATATTGCAAGTGACAATGTTATTTTTATGAAATATTTAAGTCTCCTTTCATGGATTTATAAATTTATCACGTCAAGGAAAAATATTAAAAATAATTAAATTAACAAATAACTTAGATATAGCTAGAATTTCTAATATAGGATTATTTCAAATTCTTGCATGTTGGTGCAAAAGTATAGATTGAAAAAATAATATTTTTATGTGAATATGATAGTGCCACAAAGTGAACTTTTGATTTGGGAAGAATATTTTTAGAAAGTAAAATTTTGATTTAGGAAGGATATTTTCACAAAGTAAAGTTTTCATTTGGGAAGGATTTTTGGGCTTCATCCAAAAACAACACAAAAAGTCCAAAATTAATGAAATAGGTGTTTCTACAAGATGAAGGTCATAGGTGATGACGTGCCCAATTACAAAACCTATTTGGTTGCTAAAGGGTTCAAACAAGATAAGGGTGTAAACTTTGATGAGAACTTATTTGCGATTGTGAATATGACCACACCTACATACATACTTGGACTAGTGGTAGCCGAGGATATGGAGCTTATGTAAATGGATGTCAAGATAGCTTTCTTGCATGGGTATTTGCATGAGGAAATCTACATGGTGCAGCCAGAAGGCTTTGAAGAAAAGGGCAAAGAACATTTGGTTTGCAAGCTGAAAAAGAGTCTTTATGGCCTTAAGCAAGCTCCTTTAGAATGGTATCATAAGTTTGATGCTTTCATTCGGTCCCAGGGTTTCAGGAGTGAAATTGACCACTACTTCTACACTAAAAGGGATAAGGATAATAGTCTGATACTCTGAGCACTATATGTGGATGATATGCTATTGGCTAGCAAGAACACTTATGAGCTGGATGCATTAAAGGTTAGATTTCATGAGGCCTTTGACATGAAGGATTTGGGACTTGCAGGTCATATTCTTGGTATGCATATCACATGTGACTGGAGTAGGAAAATCCTTTGGCTTTCACAGAAGGAGTATGTTACAAATGTATTGCAACATTTTAATATGGAAGGAGGGTAGATAGTGAGAAATCCATTGCCTCCATATGTGAAGCTGAGTTAGACAGATAGTCCCAAATTAGATGAGGAGAGGGCCATGATGGCCAAGGTTCCTTATGCATCAATGGTTGGGATTCTTATGTATGCTATGATAGCTACTAGATCAGACATTGCATTTGTAGTGGGAGTTGTTATCCGATATATGGCTAATCTAGGAAAGAGGCATTAGGAGGTAGTTAAGTTCATCATGAGGTACATGAAGGGTATCAAGGAGATGTGCATCTTCTTTGGTAGAGGAGAGATATGTGTACTTAGATACACAGATTCAGACTATGCAAGGCATGTGGATAGCAACAAATCAACTTCTGGTTATGTGTTCACCTTTGCAGGTGGTGCAGTGTCATGGATGTCTTGTGCATAGAAGTGCATTGCTTTGTCTACCACAAAGGCCGAGTATGTTGCAACCACAAATGGTTGCAAGAAGGCTATATGGCTTGATCAGCTAGTGGGAAACTTGGGGATTCCTACAGGTGTACCAACATTGCATAGTGATTCCATGAGTGCTATTCAACTAGCACAGAATCCAATCTTTCATGCAAAGACCAAATACATTGAGGATAGGTACCATTTCATCATGGAGGTACTTAAGGACAAGCACATAGAGCTTGTCAAGGTTCATATAGATGATAACCCTGCAAATATGCTGACAAAGAGTCAACCTAGTCAGTGGTTTGAGTATTGTTATGTCTTAATGGGCATTGAATAGTATGTCCACTAGTTGTTCTCCCTTAAAGGCATATTAAAGGCCCATGTGCCTTAACCTCGGTTATGTACACAATAATTAACATATATATATATGAATGACATAGAAGATAAGGGTGAATTTGCACCCACCACATGTGGCTCTCTCTCTCTCTCTCTCTCTCTCTCTCTCTCTCTCTCTCTCTCTTTCAACCCTTGATGGAGAAGAAATCCCTCATTACCCCAACCATGTTGATGAACGTTCCTTTCACACAATCATGCGCAATGTTTGCGTCCCATGCTTAAGCCTACATCTCTCACTGGAATATGACCTGACGTCCTAAGCGACACTTATACTACAAATGACAACACCAATAGATCCTCGAAACCCTGCATACCCTGATCACCTACTCTTCTTACGAAAGCCAAAAATGTGCTTTCTAAGCAAGGAGTTTTACTTTGCACCATTTTAGGAAGCGGTACATAAGTGTTAGTGTTTTTTATGATTTAAATAATTATTTCATTCTTTCTTTCTTAATACATGAGAGAGAGAGAGTTATTTTATTCATGTATATTCTAGTCTTACAAAAGTGTGTATATATATATAATTTAAAAAAATAGTTTACTACTTGATAAAAAACAATTCAAATATGTGCAAAGGATCAAGTATCATATATCGGTTACAATTTTGCAAGTGCCACAAAAGTGGATTGTACAATAGGTATGTTACAAAAGTGGGTCATTAGCTTCAAAGATCTTTCTATAGTTGGGCTCATTATTTTTGCCCCCATGTTGCAAGCTATCCTTTATGGACACAAGCTTTGATGTGGAGTCCCCCCAAGTATATGGAGCCTTCTTGGCCAATGCCAATCTGTCAACTACTAAGTGTAGCCAGCCTTCAACTATTTGATCTTCAAATTTAGGCACAACTACATATATGCCCTTCTTGTTCATCTGGCATTTGTACAAGCTATCACTTGACTCTATTGTACTTGATTCATTATATTATGGGAATACATCCCAAAAACTTTTTAGGTTCTTGAAGTAGATAGGCTTTCTTTTTAGTAGATAGGCTTTCCATTCTTTTTAGTAGATAGGCTTTCCATTTTTGAACTTGAAATTGGCTGCGTGGCAGAGTTCCTAGCCAACCAGTCTACTAACTTACTTTTCACTTTCCAAAAACATGGATCTACTCTTCATTCTTCCATACAAGATGTTTGTAGTGTCCATCTTCTATGACACTTTTTAATGATGTAGATACCCTACCTTAGGCTTGCGACTCCTTGAGTTCAAGGTCAGCGTCAAGATCCCATTCATGTCAAGAATAAGCGTAGGACATTGTTGATATGTTGGAGTCATTGTGCATTATAATTTCTTCAACTACCTCCCCAAGAGGATCGATGCTAGGAGCTTGTTGTTCATCTACCTTTACCACTGTCCTGTTTTTCATTGTTAGCCTTCTCCATTTCTGTCTTATCTACCTCAAGGTCAACCCTTTTTTTCTTTTCTATTTTTGCCTTATCTACCTTTAGGTCATCCCTTTCCTTTTTTGCATTGTCCTTTTCAGTCTTTGGCTTTTCCATGTCTATCTTTTCTATGTCTACCTTAAGGCTTCCTTTTCATGTGCCCTTGTCTCCTATGCATTTTCCTTTTGACTCTTAGACTTTTCATTTCTGTATTTTCTATTAGCTTCTTTCAAAACCCCTGCAACCCAATCAATGCCAAGCACTTTCTATGGATCTACCTCCTCTGGACCTTTCTTTTTTGCATTTTATTTTTCTTCCTTTCCCTTACATTCCTTCCCCCTTTGAGCCCTTTCCTTGTCTCCCTTTCTTCTCTTTGCAATTCTTGATTTGCATGTCTCCTATTCTGCCTTCCTATTCTCTATGCTTTCCCTTTTTGCATATTTTCTTGTCTTATTTTTCCCTCGGTGCCTTTTTCATATCTTTCCTTCTCCTTTTTTGCCTTTTCTGTCTCAGCCTTCTCAATTTATTCCTTTTCCTTTTCATCCTTTTCCTTTTCTGCCATTTCCATATTTGTCCTTTTCTTTCCGCTTGTAGCCCTTTGCCTCTCTAGCATTTTCCTTTTTGGCTTTTCCATCTGTCCATCCCCTTTCTGCCTATTCTCCCCTTCCTTTTCTCCCCTTCCTTTTCCTTCTCTTTCTTTTCTTCCTTTTGCTTCTCTTCCTTCTTCTTTCTTCCTATTTCTTGTTTGCATTTTCCTTTCTATCCTTTCCTTCTCTACCTTGTGCCTTTCTGCTCTTTCCTTTTCTACGTTTCCTCTCTCTTTCTTCTTTTTCCCTCTCTACCTTTTCCCTTTCTGTAATTTCCTATTTCTTCTTTGCCCCTTTCATTTTTTATTTTTTTCAATGCGTTTTCCCTTTCTATTCTTTTTGCTCTACATTTTTCCCTTTTTGCATTTTTCAGTTCTTACTTTTTCTTATGTGCATTGTTCGTGTTTTCCCGTCTCTTCTATGCATTTTCCATTTTTTCATTTTCATTTTCTTCCCTTTTCCTTTCCTCTTCCTTTTTCACCTTTTTTATAGTTTGTACATTTGCATGTGCCATTCCAATTGTCTTTTTTGTTACATCATCAACAAACTTTACTCGATCTACTACATTAAAAGCAACACAAATGCCTAAGCACACATCCAAAGTATGTATTCAACATAATAACTACTTCCATGAGTAGCAAATACATAATTGGAGCAATTGAGTGAATGAAAATAGTATTTCTAGATTTTTTGGAAAAAAAGAAACTATATTTCCAAAATTATGTTAAATGTGGCTAAATCGCCAACTCTCACAAATTGTTATAATACTCTCTTTCTCTTCTTGGGAACACCTAGTGCCTCATCTGGGCAACCCTTTTTCTTTTAGCAAGTGCAAAAGATGATAGAGGAACTCTATCCTCATCATATTTATCAAATACATCAAATTTTTTTCCATCTTCCCTAGCATCTATAAATGCATTCCTAGGTGACCTCTAAGGTGTCTTCTTTAGTGAGACATCCTATTTGGAACTTCATCTCTACTTTTTTTCTTTGAGGTATGATTTCTTAGGGGATTCTTGCTTTGGTGAGGCCTTAAATCCTATGATACTTCCCCTCATATTGGGCATCTTTGATAGAAATTCAACTCCATCTTTCCATGCCTCCAATAAAAAGCCTTCTTGATCTTCCCACTCCTTTGTTGTGCACCATCAGTACCTAGGAAATTCCCTAGAAAAAAGCTTGTCAGGTAGACAACATCTATAAGCCACTTGTGATCTATGAAATTAATATGTTTAATATACTTGGGTGCACCTCCTTCTGTTTAATATACCTGGGTGCACCTCTTGCTCAACATTCTTAGTTCTAGCATTTTGTACAGTTGCACTTGAAAATTGTTCTAGAAAGAAAAACCATCAAGAAACATTTGACAAATTAGTTGCCATATAAAGATTGGAATGTTATGAAACAAATATATATGATAGAAAAAAATGCAAATAATAGATAGTACACCTAAGCACTTTGAGTATGCTTGGAGGTATGGTCGGCATGCAATCTCGCTATAGATATTTGCCTTTCACCAAACAAACATGGACAAAGCAAAAGAAGTGGTATAGGTGGTGACAAGGCAAACAAAATCCTTGCAGGCATGACACATGCAAAACCACATGCACATCATGTGGTGTGAGGCTCAATGGAAGTCAGATCATACATGGAGACCATTATTGTTGCAAGAATTGGACAATTGGATGTTCACTCCTTCAACTAAATACAATAGTGAACCTCTTGTCATACATTTGTTGATTCCAGTTAAATGTCTCCTGAAAGAGGACAATTGAACAAAGGAAACAAATGAAAGAACATCAAGATGGTTTCAAAGCATAAAAGAACACACATTAAAGCACACATAAGGACATGAGTATATGAAAGCACACATAAGAACATGAGGATTGTTTCAAAGCACAGTAGGAAGCACATGATTGTACAAGAAAGCCTAGAGAATCTCATAAAAGCCTATGAAAGCACATCAAAGCACATAAAGCATATAAAACCAAAGAACAAAGCACATAAAAGCACATGAGGCACAAAACACAACAAATAAAAGCATGGAAGAAAGCAATTAAACGACAATAAAAAGCACATAAAGTCACATAAAGCATTGATTAAGGCCTATGAAAGCACATAAAACCACAAAATAGAGCACATAAAATCACAAGAGAAAGCACATAAAACCTTGCATATAAAAGCACATGAGCACTTGAAACCACAAAACAAAGCACATAAAAGCCTAAAGGCAAGCATATGAATGCATATAAAGCACATAAAAGCACAAAACAAAGCATATAAAAGCAACAAAGAAAGCACATAAAAGCACAAGAGAAAAGAAATAAATGAACATAAAGCAAATAAAGCAAAAAACAAAAAAATACAAGAGAAAACACATAAAATTACATTAAACAAAGCCTATAAAAGCACACAAACCATATAAGAGCACATAAAGCACAAAACAAAGCACTTAAAAGCATAGAAGAAAGTGTAGAAAAGCACATGGAAGCACATACAAGCACAACATAAAGCACATAAAAGCACATAAGGCACATAAAAAAAAGCATATACAAGCACAGAAAGCATATAAAAGCACATAAAAGCACAAAACAAAGCGCAGAAAGCAACTAAAAGCACAAAACAAAGCACATAAAGCATTGAACAAATCGTATAAAACATCATATAGCACACAGAAGCACAAAATTAAAAAGCATGAGAATAAGCACATAAAGCATACAATAGCACACAAATCACATTACAGCACCAAAAGCACTCAAAAGCACAGAAGAAAGCACATAAAACACATGAAGGCACATAAAGCACAAAACAAATCATAGAAAAAAGCACATAAAAGCACACATGAAGGCACAAAAAGCATTGAAGAAAGCCTACAAAAAAAGTTGGTATAGATCTAGATCAAAGTAGACTAGATTGCCATAGAGGGGATGCTTTGAATTTCCCCAAGTTGCCAATCTAATGCACAAAGGCAAGCACAAGAAGGTGCATAAAGGCACATGCAAAGCACATAAAAGCATAGAAGATAGCACATAAAAGCACAAAACAAAGCACTTAAGAGCACGGAAGAAAGCAACTAAAATCATATAAAGCATAAAACAAAGCACATAAAAGAATAAAACAACGCACATAAAGCATTGAACAAATCCTATAAGGCACACAAAGCACATAAAAGCATAAGAGAAACTTAAGCACATGAAAACTCAATAGAAAGCACACAAAGGCACATAAAACAAAGCATTTAAAAGCACATAAAGCACATTAAAGTATAGAAGAAAGCACATAAAGTACATAGAGTCACAAAACAAAGTACATAAAAGCATAGAAGAAAGCACGTAAGATCACAAAACAAAGTACATAAAAGCATAGAAGAAAAGCACATAGAAGAACAAGATAGAGGATATAAAGGCACATAAAGCTCAAAACAAAGAACATAAAAGCATAGAAAAAATCACATAAAATCACGCCAGAAAGCACATAAAGGTAAATATAAGCACATTAGGAAAGAATGATAGAAAGCACATGATTGTGCAAGAAAGCCTAATATATAGCATATAAAAGCTTATAAAGGCACATTCAAGCACATAAAAGCCTTTAAAAGTACAACAAAAGACACATCAAAGCACATAATACTTGCTATTAATGGAGTATAAGACACCGACATGAATGCAAAAAAATACTATTCAAATTGGCAATACATTTCAAGGGCAAACATTTGGATGATGCATAATTGACAAGATCACTCAGTTGTGCAAATACAATGGCACATCTCTCTCTCTCTCTCTCTCTCTCTCTCTCTCATATTCTCACCTCAAAGCTCAAAGAACAATTGAATTAAAACAGAACATGATACAACTGTAAAGGTGCAATATGATAAGCAATAAAATGTAATTTGATACTATTATTCATTCATAATTAGAGGGATAGATCACACACTCATTCGGAGATATGTAACTCTATGCTCATCTCAATAAGTAGTTCCTTAGACAATGACAATGTTCCAACTGCAAATATACTTAACCATTTTGGATTTGATTTCTAGTGCACTAGACTCCCAGTTAACACCTAGCACACCTGAAATTTGTACCAAATTCCCAAACCTAAACCCACTAGAACTTTAGTCTTCTTACCTTTGGAATATAGTGAATCCCCTTTTGTAATGTAATCATCGCATCCTTCAAAGACCATGTGGTTATATGCTATCATAGCTTGGTGTAGTATCAAGATACTAACATGTCTCATACACAGCTATTCACCATTCTCCTAGGTAGAAAGTAAAATCAAAATGATGCTAGTGTGTTTCAAAATCTGATTATTTGTGAACATCTGAATATCATTTTCAGTATAAATATAAACTGTGTAAACTAAAATATACATTCAAAATTAAAAATAATAACTAAAACTAAGATGCAAATTTTTTTTAAGTATTCACATTGTAATTGGCAGAATTCTTTGCCACCATTCCTTCTTTTTGTGAAAATTCATTTGCTTGGTCATTCTTATATCCCTTGAGATCCAAATTGGTGTAATCAACGAATTGTATAACTAATCCCTATACTATGTCTGTGAAATCGGAGGATCGAGCTCTCCTAGTCATGAGACAACATCCTAATACAACACTAATCTAAGGAGGATGCAACCTAAGTGCAAACATGATGAAGAGAGTGCTCATGACATGTACCTCAAGTCAATTAGGTTCCAAGATAGATTAGCTTGGACTCATAAAGAGAATCTTGAGATAGTGCAAAGTGCTTGATCGATATTACTTCAAATGAACCTCCCTTTTATAGGTGAGGGTACTTACATCCATATGCTTGCTCACATGTGGGATATCTCCACCATGCCATGTGGCAGCTTGCCCTTTACTCATACCTTTGCTCTATATGTGCTCATGGCACCACAACTCTCAACACCTCCCCTTGGTGCCATGATCCTTTGGCTACTGCAAGGTGGTCAGATGTGAGTTACAAGATCAAGTCCTCCCCTAGGTGCTTACATGGCTACTCTCAAGTGGTCAGGTTTGATTTACAAAATATAGGCAAGGTTGGCAAGGTTTTTGTTTCTCAATACATTCCATTGATGTCACCTTTTGGCTCATGGCTTGATGACAATGCCGTTTGCTTCTTTGCTTAGTGTAGCTTCATGCATGATGCTTTGTTCTTCCATGTGCCTTGATGCTTTATGTGTGGATGCCATGCTTCGTGCTATGGTCATCTCATACACTTGCGCTTTTGGCATGCTTATGATAATGATGTGTGCATTCGTGCTTTGATTTGTCATTTGTTGCAAAGGTCTTACCAATAGATTTCTTTCAATATTGGTAGTGTCTAATTGCTAACAATGATTCTAACTTGGCAGCCGTGTAGAGCTCGAAAAGACGATGACTTTTCCTTTTTGAAGAGTGTGCAAATTCTTCCTGGATTGGAAGTTACGGCTTGTCATAGTTTTTGTGAAGAAGAGGGCCTTTGATGATGTGTCACATGCTATTCACATGCAACTTACAAATTGTGCTTGGCAAAGGTTTACTGTGTTGAGGTAGCCCTATGCCACATGGCATACTTTTAACTAAATTAAATTAACCTAGAGTTCAAACAAACCTAACTATGGTCCATGCAATTGAACCTAACCTCATTAACTGAACCACCCCTAGTTGTGGTTAAGTTTTATCTTTGCCATGTGTCGATTGTGGAGAGCTATCGATTGGAGGAGCTCGTTGATATGGAACTACCGCTATGGTCATCAGAAGCTTGATGGCAGAGGTTCGTCGAGGAGGTGCTCATTGGTTGGAGAGGTCTGTGGCAAACCGTGAGTCTATCATTCATGGAGCGGGAGCCGTATGTTGTCCCGTGAGCTATAGGAGCCATCAATGGGCGCTAGGCACCCGCGGTTCTCAGGCTGGTTGCTTCGTTGCTGTGGAGGAAGCTGGACGTTGATGGTAGCTGAGCATTGTTGGGCCTCAGGAGATGCAGTGTGCAAGAGCTATTGGAGGTTGTTGGGCTGAAGAGTTGCTTTGTTGTAGGAGCTCTGCTATTTCATGCTTCTTCACTCTAGATCATCTGAGGCCAGTAGCTCTTGTATAGTTTCTACATCACCTGCAGCAAGCAAGCCAGCCAGAATGGATTTGAGCAACCGTGCCCAATTTCATTGCCTCTCTCTTCTAACTCGCAAACCTCCCAAAATGCCGACTTAAAAGCCATCGAGGTGTGGGCTCTTCTGCTATAGATTGGTCATTTGAGCATAGCACCTCAGGGCTGGCAATCATTGAGAGACTTTGGCATATCTACTGGATCTCCATCATCGACACCATCACTCTTTGTATCCTTCTCTCTACCTTCGCAAGCTGTAGCCCTCAAGCTGTAGCCCTTGCTTCCTGCTTGAGTGGACAAGGCTTGATGAGCAAGCGCTCGCACCAAACTTGAAACCGTATGCTGGTGGATTACTACAGTAGGCAAACACAGGATATGTAATAGAGAGAATCGACAAGGAGCTTCTTTGTTGTGAACCGTTGTAAGGCAGCTTGAGTCATGCTGCTAGAGTCGGGTCTAGGCTTAGAGTTGCTGATCTGTCGATGGTTGCTACAGCTTGATAGGCCATAGTCGCTATAGATAGAATCCACTACAGAGAAAGTCGTAGAGTAGCCTGAGTTGAAGGAGTTGACCGATTAGTTATGAGATCTTCTTGGGACAACTAGCCTTCAAGCCTTCTCAAATAGAAGGAGATATTGAACCTTGGGACTACCAAAACGAAACTCTCTCTCTCACACACACACAACGGAAGTAAGTGGATGGAAATTCTCTCTCAAGAAGAAAGTGATCTCTCTTGGAATGGAAGTGAAGTTCACTCTAGAGGAAACTCAAATCTCTAAATGGAGTTTCAATATTTAGCTAAGAGAAACCATGAGTACCTAAGGTGTGCCTACAACTGATCAAGAAGAGCTAGACCTAAGCTCTGATGCCATGTGAAATCGGGGGATTGAGCTCTCCTATCATGAGACAACATCCTAATACAACACTAATCTAAGGAGGATGCAACCTAAGTGCAAACATGATGAAGAGAGTGCTCATGACATGTACCTCAAGTCAATTAGGTTAGATTAGCTTGGACTCATAAAGAGAATCTTGAGATAGTGCAAAGTGCTTGATTGATATTACTTCAAATGAACCTTTCTTTTATAGGTGAGGGTACTTACATCCATATGCTTGCTCACATGTGGGATATCTCCTCCATGCCATGTGGCAGCTTGCCCTTTACTCATACCTTTGCTCTACATGTGCTCATGGCACCACAACTCTCAAAAATGTCATCATGTCATTCATCACCTACAAATAGGTTGATTTTAGCATTAAGCACTATCTTCTCAATGAGAACATCTAATGACTTTTCATATCTTATACTAAGGTTACATCAACTGCCTTTTCCTATTTGTCAGTATGCTCGGTGAGTCCCAATTTTTTTACCATCATCAACATGGTAGCTACCTCTATTTCTTTGAAACACTCTGCTCATTGACCCTTACTTCAACCACGGTTGCTTCTATATTCAAACTATTCTTTAGCTCAACAGGATAAAACACAACAAATGGTTCACTTGGTGATGCAAATTGAGCTGATGATGTCTCAGGTTCCTCTTTGATTTGTTCAAAATTTTCTTGCAGAAAAGATCTTGTCTATTTTGAACTCTCAATTTTTGATACTTTGGATCTGGGCATGTAAACTTCTTTTCTTAATCCTTGTACTTCCCTCTGAATTAAAATTTAGACACATTCTTTGTATGCTGGTCCCAAAGTGCAATATCATGGTTCCCACCTATCACTAGAGATCTATCATATACTGAGATAACTTATTATGCATCTCTGTCAGTTCTACATCAAGCATGAATGTCCTAGACACTTCTACTGCTTCTTCATCAACCATTTTCTTAAATTTTTCCTGTACTAGGAGTAAAGCTTCTAGTTTTTCTTTGAGCATTACATTTTCTATCATTATCTTTATTCTACTCGCATTGATCCCTTCTCTATCCTTTCGTGTCATGCTTCACATAAAAATATTCCTTTGAGTGCAATTGCTCTCCAAAATCTTGCACCATTATTTCATCAAGATATCTATTTGGGGCTTTACTCAAAGCTTCTAGCAAAATTGATAATTAATACTTAAGCAATCAACCCTACCAATGATAGGCATATCTAGTGTTAGCATTCTTTTTGTATCCTACAAATCATTAAACTATTGTAGTGCTTTTGTATTCATTGCCAATTACCACCCCATGGGAGATTATATTGCTCACTTAAGCCCATCTATTATAGCCATGCAACATTCCAAGGACTAGTCATATCCAAGTCATGCTTAAAGTCTTGGTGGAAATCACATACGGAAATGTCTGTTAACCTTTTCTTTATGGACCTCGATGACTTCACTGCTTTTTCATCAACATTCACACTTGAGTGGCTTCTTAACAACCACAAGGATGCAAACTGCACCTTTTGTTCCTTGTAGATGAGTAGAATGCCATTTCCATGACTTTCAAACTAAAGCTACTATTGGTGGCTCCTTTTGCATCCCTAATCTCTTCTCCCATGGTTTTTAGAACTCCTCTTAGGTTGACGTGCTAAAATAGATTAAGAAAAATTTCACATGGAAGAACAAGGACGGTGCAAAACTTCGAATAACCCATGTGAGTGAACTGAACTAGAGTACCCACATGTGCAAAGTGTCACAATCACCATCTTCATGCATCATTTTCCATTCAACATACTCAACCTTTGGATCGGATGAAGTCCAAAGTCCAACAATAGATTCCAAAGTCAAATCGTACTTTTGCCGAAGTCCAAAGAAAGGTTTGAGCCAAAAACCATTCACCAGCTTCAACGATACATGCCCATGCATATCTGCCACTCAGAACGTGCCTAGTGCCCTATCCTAGATCTTCCACAATCCTTATCGGCCCATCATACCTCAACTTTAGCTTCCCCAAAATTTTTCCCAATTTTGTATTGAACATGAGTACCCAATCTCTTTCTTTGAAAAGTTTGAATTTAATATTTCTATCTACCCATACTTTTTTTCACTATTGAATTATTTGTGTTGTGTATCGGATTTGTAGCTATCCTCCTCCAATTGGTCTAGCTGATGGTGTCAAAATTCCACCAACACTTCCAAACTTAGTTTTTCTATTGAAATCCACAAACTAGTAGACACAAACCCCATTGGCACCATTGACTCTATTCCATACACTAGTTTGAATGGTGTCATCCTAGTACTGAGTTTAAATGTTATTGAATGCCCACTTGGCTATGGCTTATTGTCCAAATATAGCAACTCTTGATTATCCACATGAAAGACCACTTCATTTCCCAAAATGTAGTGTTGGAATTTTTGAAGAGCATACACCATGCCCAGGCCTACCCTCTCAGTGATGGAATAGTTCCTCTTAGCTATACTATAGACAAGGTCTATAGTTCCTCTTAGCTACTATAGACAAGGTCCGGTTGGCATATTTGATCGGTAGAAACCACCCTGTTCATAAGGTCTACAATAAGACTACAGTGATTGTGATATCCACAAAGACATGGAATTCCAAATTCCATGTCTTTATGTACCTCAAAAACTATTGTGCCATTTCACTTGTCCAACAAATTCCATGGTTTCTTTGGAATTCCTTGGCACAACTTGGATCAATGGACATTCCTTCTACCAAAATAATACATCCGAGTAAAACACCGCGTCACACTGGAGATGGGATTCAGGTTTAGACGAGACTCCCTACATTTTTGAAGGAGAGTTGAAGGTGTTCAATGTGCTCATCCTTCTTGCCAAACACACTAAAGTCATCAAGAAACACCCTCATGAAGGTCATAAGATAGGGGTTATAGCATACTTCTTTTATAATTTTTAATTTGGTTTGAATATATTTTTTTCCTTATAGTACTTCATCTAATGTTCTTTTTTTTGTTCACAAGTATGCTATGATTGGCCTGTTTCTATAGATGACAAATACAATTACACATTTGTACATGGATCGAGAGCCCTCTTTGAGAAGTTGTACCAAGAGGGAGTATCAATCAATTGGAGTGCAGTGGCACGTTCTCATTCATGTTTAAAGTTTCCATTCTTAAAATCAAGCTTTACTTAATTTTCCTAACTTGTTTCATGCAATATTCTTAGGGTGGCATTCTTGGCCCAAGCAAGGATATGGGTGAGGGAGGAGATGAGATCAGAGGTGGGGGAGAAGGAGATGATGAAGAAGGAGACAAAGGAGGCAAAAGAGGCAAAGGAGTTGAAGGAGGTGAGGGAGGAAACAAAGGAGGAGATGAGGAGGAGGAGTAGAAGTATTTAACCTTGATTTAGCCACTCTTAGGGCATATTTCCCATTTGTATCTCTCATTCATTTTCGTACTACCCTCTTTGGAAGGAAACTTTTGTATACACATTAATACATGATGAGAGAGTCTTAGGCAATTTTGTAGCTCAGATGGCATAAATTCATTTCTATACTACAACAATTTTGTAGCTTGGATGGCATGTATTCATTTCTATACTACCTTGTACTAATATATATATATAGTAGGATAGAATGGGGCTATAACAAGCCCCATTCTGTCCCACTTTTTTTTAAAAAGTCCTCAGCATCAGTATTTGTATCAGCAGGCATTTAGGATATACAAATGTTGGAACTATTATGACTCAATGGAAATATTGACAAAAATTTTCTGATGGATATGCCAATGGAAATATCGACACTTTCCTCTGTAACAAAAAGGTCTTTTTTGTGTATTTTTTATCAAAAATTGCATCAAAAAGTGGCCAATACCTTATAGTGACGAGGAAGTATTGTAGGGTTGTGAGAAAACATTCATAGTAAGAGCTTGCAAGTGGTACCAATGCACCACACTTTTCCCACCATCTCCATGCTAGCATGCTTTTTGCTGCCAATTATTGTATTCTAAGGTTTGCAAACAATCCTTCGTTGTTTTAGAAAGTAGACAGTTTGTGAATGGTAAAAGCATATTCCTCATCATGTTCAAAGAGCCATCCTACCAGCACTTTCCATATTTGCACAACTATCTGAAGCCATGATATTTCCATTAGCATAGTAAAGGACATTGTGAGCCTAACATCATCGTCTGGATATACAAGTCTCACAAATCTTGTAAAAAATGGACGTCAATGCAAGTTGTAAGTGCCCTCTCCTTGACAATGTTCCTTCCAAACTTCATGTTCTGCAATCCACCAAGCCATGTACATTGAGTTTAAGGATAGTGAACCAAATAGACTTCATTACCTCCACCACATGCTTGGACCTTTTACATTAAGTTTATAGATGGGGAGATGTTTAATGTTGAGTATATAGCTGGCAATTTGAGAACAAAATATGCTTCACTACTTCTACTACATTGGTTATTCTCTTCCAAAAAGTTGTGTTAGTGCAAATAGTTTTTTAATGACTTAGATGGCGATTCGAGAACAAAATAAGCTTCTTTATGTCTACTACATTGGTTATTCTCTTTGAAAAAGTGGTGTTGGCACAAATGTTTTTTTGGTCATTAAATTCTTGATGAAAGGAAAAAGAGTTATTCTTAGATATCCTCTACTTCTAATTAGTTTCTTATTTATATTTGAGTTTGTAAATTTGAGAAATGAGAGAATAGGGAGGGAGAGAAAGAGAGAGGAGAGAGGAGAGAGGGAAAGAGAGAAATTAAGAGAGAGAAGAGGGGCTCTTGGCGGCCGTGGCTGCCAAAGGGAGAGAGAGAATAGAAATGAGAGAGAGAATGAGAAATGAGAGGAGTAGGGAGGGAGAGAAAGAGAGAGAGGAGAGAGGGAGAGAGAGAGAGAGAGATTCACAGAGAGAAGAGGGGCTCCTTAAATGAGAGAGAAGAGTAGGGAGGGAAAGAAAGAGAGAGGAGAGAGGGGGAGAGAGATTAAGAGAGAGAAGAGGGTCTCCTGATGGCTATGGCTGCTTGAGGGAGGGAGAGAGTAGGGAGAGAGAGGGAGAGAGAGAGAGAAAGAGAGAGAGGGAGAGAGAGAGAAAGAGAGAGAGAGGGAAAGAGAGAGAGGGAGAGAGAGAGAAAGAGAGAGAGGGAGAGAGAGGGAGAGAGAGAGATGTTTATCAGAATGAAACGTGGCGAGAGGAGAGAGGGAAAGAGAGAAATTAAGAGAGAGAAGACGGGCTCTTCGGGGCCGTGGCCACCAAAGGGAGAGAGAGAATGAGAAATGAGAGAGAAGAGTAGGGAGGGAGAGAGACAAGAGATTAAGAGAGAGAAGAGGGGATCCTTAAATGAGAGAGAAGAGTAGGAAGGGAAAGAAAGAGAGAGCTGAGACGTGGCCACCAAAGGGAGAGAGAGAATGAGAAATGAGAGAGAAGAGTAGGGAGGGAGAGAAAGAGAGAGAGGGAGAGAGAGAATGAGAAATGAGAGAGAAGAGTAGGGAGGGAGAGAAAGAGAGAGAGGGAGAGAGACAAGAGATTAAGAGAGAGAAGAGGGGATCCTTAAATGAGAGAGAAGAGTAGGGAGGGAAAGAAAGAGAGAGCTAAGAGAGGGAGAGAGAAAAGAGAGTCTCCTCGCGGCAATGAGAGAGAAGAGTAGGGAGGGAAAGAAAGAGAGGGAGGGAGAGGGAGAGAGAGAGAGAGAGAGAAGAGAAGAGGGAGACTTAGGGAGAGAGAAAGAGAGAGAGGGAGAGAGGGAGAGAGAGAGAGAGAGAGAGAGAGAGAGAGAGAGAGAGAGAGAGAGAGAGAGAGAGAGGAATGAAACTTCTCTACTAGAAGAGTAGGGAGGGAAAGAAAGAGAGGGAGGGAGAGGGAGAGAGAGAGAGAGAAGAGAAGAGGGAGACTTAGGGGGGGGAGAGAGAGAGAGAGAGAGAGAGAGAGAGAGAAAAAGAGAGGGAGAGAGAGGGAGGAATGAAACTTCTGTGCTAGAGGGAGGGAGAGAGTAGGGAGGGAGAGGGAGAGAGAGAGAGAGAAGAGAGGAGGGAGACTTAGGGAGAGAGAAAGAGAGAGAGGGAGAGAGGGAGAGAGAGAGAGAGAGAGAGAGGAGGGCTCGGGGGGGTCACTCATCATATGTAACCCTATCACGTGAGTTCAACAGAAGGATTTTTTTTATTTCTCAAATTTACAGAAATAAATACACATAAGGGACTATTTAAAATAGTTTTGGAAAAAATTTACAGATTTATATAGAAAAGGGGTACATTTTATTAATGAAATTTTTTACAGATAAGGGACTTTAAATATAGGCCTTGAGCGCACGTGATATAGAGGGTTTATACATAGTGACCCCCCCGAGGAGGAGGGAGACTTAGGGAGAGAGAGATAAAGAGAGAGGGAGAGAGAATGAAACTTCTAGCGGCCATGGCCGCCAAGAGAGGGAGGTAGAGAGAGAGAGAGAGAGAGAGAGACTTCTTGCGGCCATGGCCGCCAAGGGAGGGAGGGAGGGAGGGAGGAAGGCTGAGAGAGATTAAGAGAGAGAATTCAGAGAGAGAGAGAGAGACATAGAGAGGGAAAGAATGACAAATCCTAGTGGCCAAGAGGATAGAGGTAGGGAGGTAGAGAGGCTGAGAGAGAGAGAGAGAGAGAGAGAGAGAGAGAGAGAGAGAGGGAGAGAGAGAGAAGAGGAGAGAGAGAGAGAGAGGAGAGAGATGGAGAGAGAGAGAGAAATAATTACAAATCCTAGGGAAAGAGAGAGAGATAAAGAGAGAGAATGAAAAATCTTAGCCGCCATGGGAGGGAGAGAAAGAGAGACTTGAGATAAACTAAGAGAGAGAATGAGTGGGATGAGGACAGAGAGGGAAACACATAAGAGTTGTCAGAGAGAGAGAGAGAGAGATTAAGAGAGAGAATGAGGTGTCTTGACTATGGCTACAGAGAGATTTAGGAGTCGAGAGAGAGAGAGAGAAAGTAAAGAGAGTTTTATATATTTACATGTTTTATATTATACTTTTAAAAAATTATAAAAGAGAATTTATGGTTTGTTTTCAAGGTGAGATAATATTTTTATATATATTCATCTTTTAAATTGAAAAATGTTAACTTTTCTTTAGATACTTGTTCTTCATTTCTCTCACATGCAGGTTTAGCCTCTATATCAAAACCCCTTCTTTTGCATATTTAAGCCTCTTAAACCCCAGCACATTAAAATGAACACAGAAAAAGAAATTATTTATTGCTTTTCTTCACTTCGACAGTTGGTTTAGCATAGTTTAGCATAGATTAGATTGCCTTAGAGGAGAGACAATTCTCCAAGTTGCCAATCGAAGCCATGCTCAAATTTTTCTAACTAGTTCCTAATCGTTGTCAGTCCCTTCGCTCACATGTGGTTTAACACTCATAACATGCTATTAAATAAGACCTTTTACCATTTACCAAGAAGTTTATCAGTGGGCAGATTACATGAGCAGATATTAGTGGACAAATTACATATATCAGTGGACAGATTACATGTCATGGGACATATTGGAGCTTGATGATTATTGGTTATTTTTATTGCATTTGTATAAATATTTAAACTCCTTTATTGTCATAAAAACCCTTGTAAAGCCTTCTATGATATTTTTTACATTTATTGTCATATGAAGCACCTTGTAATAAACCTGACCATCCCGACCATTCACTATTTAATGAGTATTAGTGGGATGCATAAGTGGATATCATGTGGGCTGCATAAGTGGATATCAGTGGAACAGTTTTTAGTGGGTAGATTGCATCAGTTGGGTATCAGTGCATAGATATAAATGGATGGACAGATTACATGTCATCACGAAGATTGAAGCTTTATGACTAGAGGGCAAATCAATGGATGGACGGATTACATGTCTTCATGAAGATTGAAGCTTTATCACCAGACGACATTTTATATTACTGTAAAGCTTTATTGGCTAATTTTTTTACATTTGTACAAATATTTAAGCCTTGTAAAGCCTTCTAGGCTATTTCCCACATTTATTGCCATATGAAGCCTTGTAAAGACTTTTGGTCTATTTCCCACATTTATTGTATCAAGGGTTGTATATTGTACTTTACTTGTATGTATCTAAATTCTTCATTATCTTTTCTTGTAGGATTATGGAGCAATCAACTAATGTGGTGGCTATCCTAAATGACTCTGAGATCAGAGAATGGGTTTCTGATTGTCACTTTGAATTTCAAAGGAAAGGAATATAGCCCCAATGGCTTTGGTTGGTGGACTCGATATCACATGGGCAAAAGAGCTTGGTTTCTTCATCAAAAGGAAAAGAGACTCTTTCTACTTATGTCAAAAAGGGAGTTTAATGGTGTTGAAGATCCATGGGATGCTACTTTCTTCAAAAAAGATATGACTTCAAGCCTTGTGGTAGGCATAATGATAGAGTCAAAAGAGACCTTTGTGGATATTTTTACAAAGAGCTCAGATCCTGAAGTTGGCGGTCTTCATATTGTTGTGTCAAGGAGAGACTCAAAGACCTTTGTGATGCCTCCTCCTCAACCATCAAAGTTTCCAGAGCTGCAAAGTGCATTGGAGACTCTTTCATATACTTGGGAGCAATTTCCTAGTGTGGTGGCAAAAAGGATGCATGCAAAGATAATGTTTGAGTACTTTCAGGATGCACAATATGCTCCTCATATTCAAGGATCTTCACATGAAGGAGATCAAAAAGCTCAGACTTCGATGCAGGGACAAGAAGAACAGGCACACTGTCATAAATATGTAGAACATGAGCGCAAACTTCTAGAGCAAGAAATGGTGGATGTAACTAAGGATGATGAAACACAAGCCTTGAGTGCACGGGAATTAAAAAAAATTGAAGAAGATCAAGGTCGATCCACTGCAATTGTGCTAGAAGCTCTTGCTAGCAAACCACGACGTGAAATGCAAAAGGCTAGTACTGCAAGAGCCACGGTTCCAAGCAGTAAAAAAAGACATCGTCCCACTGTAGAGAGAGATAATGTGGATGAAAAATGGGTAAAAGAAGAGAAAGATGAAGAAGACTCAGAACCTGAGGCTGAAGATGATCAGGATGAACTCATATCAATCAAAAATCTTGATCTGCGTCTTAATGAAGTAGTTACAGATGATGATGTGGGATATATCTGGGGTCAAAGGACGTGGTTTGTGAATGCCAAAGATGTGGAAGTTGCAACTCTCTTTACTAATAGCCGAAGCCTTGATATATCCTATGCAATGCAAATATACGAGGCTTTGAGAGATGGTAAGAAACCTGTGGCAAGCAATGTGGTCTTGCGCCCAATAATGTTTTGTCCAATCAAAAATAGTTTTCTGGATCAAATAACATTTACAGAGCCTACACATTTCGAGGAAACCTTCATTCGATTCTTTAAAGACACTCTTAAAAATATTCCACATGAACAAGGTGAAGAGGCACAAGGTGAGAATATGCTAAAGGAAGCAAAGAAGGAATTCCTCCTTCATTGCAGATTCCAGCCCATTGATGGTCAACATTGGGCTTATGCTTGTAATCAGATCGCAAAGGAAGCAAAGGAGGTCAAAAGACTCACTCCAGAACAATTTGCAAAGATAAGTTCATTCCGTTATTATCCTGCAACAATCTATATATTCAAGCATGAGATCAAGTATTTGATTGAGTCCGAAAGACTTAATCATTATGTCCATGGAATGCATAAGATATCCTCAACATCAGAGGTCTTACAGAAGGCAAGGGTTATATGGACAACATTTGGTTCTCCAAATCCTGATTTGAAGCGAAAGGTCACAAAAGCAGACGCCGACACACTCACAAACTTCTATACTTCTTTGAGTGCAGTTGTGCCTAGGGGAACTCAAGAGCGAGAAGAAAGTATGATAAGCCTCAAGGTGGTGAGGGACAGATATGCTGACTACACTTCTATCATATTTTGTCGTGTTGAAGTGTTCAATGAGATGCTTGAAACGTGCATTGCTTGTGAGTGTGGACAGTTGACCTATGAAGCTCCTTTGTTTATCTCCGGAAAGTCAAAGGTAATGGATAAGAAGGAGTTGACAGCAAGGATGTGGAGGCCTATAAAGTACTTACCTGACAAGTATGCATCCATGGCAGCACAAAAAATTTTAAAGAAAGAATGGTTTTTTGGAAAAAAAGACAAAGACCACTGCATGGAAGAATGCATCAATGTACAGGTGAGGCGTGATGCAGTGCATAGTGCCATTAAGTATTTGTTGTCAGAGAAACAAATTCCACTTACTCATTGTAACATTGACTATAATGTGGTGAAGCATATAGCTTCTTTGTCAACACCCAAGGTAAAGCTATGGGCAAACAGGTGGATTAAAAAGGATGAAGATGGGTCAGAAATAGTAACCTCTTATATGAGAAAAGAAATCCCACAACAGGTGGTTGCATATGTGGAAAGATTAATCAGTGAGATAAGGATGCCGATAGATATGCACCAAAGCTTTCAATTCAATGTAGAGGTTACGGCAGAGTCTAGAAAGCTTGTGAACTTCAGGGGAGTCTCAGAAGATGACTTCTTCAAGAATGAGTCAGCATGGGATAAGCCACAACTATTCTTTATCAATGAAGTTTCTAGCGATGATATCCATAACTTCATTGATAGAATAGTATATACCACCATTAGCAAAGTGGCAATTTGCAACATTGTCATTTTTGTTGATAAAAAAGACAAAGAAGCCATGTAGGTTACTCTAGAGCGAGCATATTCATCAGATTTGAAGATCTATAGTGGTGTTTATGCAACAAAGAGAGGCAAGAGAGAATGTGGCATAGTGATTCAATCTCTTGAATCATTCTTTTTGTGTATGCGGAGTCCCAACCCTGATCACTCCTTACAAAAGAACATAAGAGGGAATTCAAAATAATTTGAGATTGATGCTAGAAGAGCAAGATATTCCCAGGTCCATACAGTATCAAAAAAACAACTATGGAAGTCCTGCAAAAAGTGGGAGTCTCTTGCTTACCATGATGGAGAATTTGCTACCGGTAGGTTGGGAGGTCACCTTGTGCAGGATGGGATATTTATTTGAGGATCTCCTCAGAAAAGGCAACTCCACAAATATTATTGAAAATAAGCATTTCATGGCTTATTTTCAGCTTCAAGCAGATCTAACCACAGGCTATGAAAAAGAGATAGACCACAAGGACACTGATGACATGGATGATTACCTTGAAGATCATAATGTCCCAGTTGATGATGATGAAAAGATGGACTTACATGACCCGTTCAAAGAGAGGTTGGTGGATGAAGATAAACATGATGATGCCTTCTTTGATAATTATGGCTCGCAGTGTTATGAAAAAAGGCCACTACGATAATACTTAGTGGTATGAACTCTCTATTTCTCAACTAAATATAATTTTTTAAATAAGATTTAAATTTAAAGATAATGAATCTAATCTCTCATATTTGTTTACAGGCAATAGAGGGAGAAGAAATGGATGAAGTCAATATGGAGGCACTCCCTTCTACTTCAACAATGCAACCACCTCTAAATTTGATTGAAGAATCCCATGAGCACAAGAGCTTCAAAGACACCATGGAAAAGCAGAATGACCCCAAACATAGAATACAAGCTATGACAGAGACCCATTCTGCAAATTTAGCTGCATTGGATAAAATGGAGAGCTCATTTGAAGTTAGGATCGTTTTGAAACAAGAACCTCAGTATTTGAGCTTTGGTAGAGAGGAGGTTTCAATCCTCTCCAATCCTTTAAAAGAGGTTAATGACAATGTTATCTTGGCCATTCTCAGGTAATGTTTGTTTATTTGTTACTACTTCAATGAGCTAACATTTGTTTATTTATTTACAGTGTAGTTATATATCAGTTTCCAAGTGCAGAATGCAAATCAATTCTATGAGCTAACGTTTGTTTATTTCTTGGTGCAGTGTAGTTATTTCTCAGCTTCCTAGTGCAGTGTAGCATCGTGTCCCTCGATGCTCTCCTTTCTTCTATTCTTAGCTCTCCTCAAAAGACTATAGAAGATGTTTGTACCTAGTTAAGCCCTTTGAATTTAGATGGGGTGCGAGTCATCCTTATGCCTTATCATGAGGCGTAATTATCAACTCTAACCATATTTTTACTATTTCTTTGGCAAGTTTGTGTAAAACAATAATCATTTTTATTTTGGTCGTGTAGCTCACATTGGAGTTTGATCACATTGGAGTTTGATCGTCTGGGACCTTGAACTCAACCATTTGTGGTTTGTGAATTCAATGGAAGGCTATCATGCCAACTCCCCAAGGTAATTATTCTCTTAATATTTTTGATACTTTCTTATTTTGTATCTTATGATCATGACATATTAATATATTTAATATGTCATGATGGACAGTGCTACATATCGGCTAGTATCTGCTGTCAGAACAACCACGGAGCAACAAGACCAAGTAGAATTCAAAAGACATCTGCCAGTGGAGCAAAAAGATGGGCACAACTGTGGGTGGAGTATAGCCTACAACTGCATGTTGTTTCTTAGAGAGATTTTTGATTTGGAGTTACCAGTCGAAATGGAATCATATACAGAAGCCGATCTACTAGCATTTCGGGCTGAGAGTATTCAGTGTCTAATTGCTACTATTGGGAAACAACCTGAAAATATGACTACATTGCAGCATGTATAAAACCTTATCTTTATACTTGTATGCTTGTTCAAGCCTTTAATTGGGATGTGTAAATCTCATAACATTTTTATATTTTCCTCCAAGAGGAGAAGAGACCGAGTCTAATGAAAGCATACTACCTTTATACTTTTATGATTATTTAAACCTTTATTTTTATTTGGGATGTGTAAATCTCATAAATTTTTAAAATTTTCCTCCAAGAGGAGGAGAGACTCACTCTAATGAAAGCATATATGAAACCTTACTTTTTAAATTTTTGCTCTAAGTGGAGGAGAGACTCACTCTAATAAAAGAAGAAGGAGGATGTAGAAGACATCGCAAGTGAAGAAGAATATGATGTAGACTACTCTCTCAATAAGATGAGTCATGAAAATATGAATCTATTGGAGCAGATTGGAAGTTCATTCACCGCTATGTTGTTAATTCGACAACAACCTCATTTTTTTGAATTTGGTGAAGAAGAGATTTCAATCCTCTTGAATCCTAAGAAAGAGGTTAATGTCAAAGTCATTACAACCATCCTTAGGTTGATGCAGCCTTTTCCTTGGCTTTATACTTTGCTTATTTTGATTAAACCCAAGAAGCTAATACTTTTTTTTTTAATATAGTAATGTTATAGCAAATTTTCCGCAAAACATGCAAAGCGTTTCATATATGCTCAATCCTCGTATTTCGGAAGTGCTTAGCAACAAAGAAGAAACCATAGAGGATGTTTGCAAGTGGTTGAAGCACGTTCCTATGAATGACGCACGAGTTATTTTTACAGCATATTATGAGAAGTAAGCATCAAACCCTACTTGTTTTTTCTATTGCATTTCTAGAATTGTCTCAAACACAGTAATTATTCTTTATTGATAATGCAGCTCACATTGGAGTCTGGTAGTCGTGGACATCTTTGTGAAGAAGTGGTTCTTTGCCAACTCAATGACATCCGTCCATGGCACTGTGTTAGAGTAAGTATAG
This sequence comes from Dipteris shenzhenensis, assembly GCF_047967505.1. NCBI lineage: Eukaryota > Viridiplantae > Streptophyta > Polypodiopsida > Gleicheniales > Dipteridaceae > Dipteris > Dipteris shenzhenensis. The sequence goes on from NC_141611.1 coordinate 31,450,396, forward strand.
ACTACACTTGTTGTCACTTCTTGACATGTAGATTGATATGAAATGCACATATTCACTGTTGTTATATGTTTTGATGTGCAGATCAGCTCGAAAGTTAGTAGGTGCTATCGACACAGTAATGTGGCAATGTGACTTGGCACAACAAATAGAGTATATAACATGTCAGGTATCACATCAAGAGAATAGCCACATCTATAATTGTGGATGGAGAGTGGGCTACAATTGCTTTTTGGTACTTGGTCAAATTTTTGAGATACAAAATGACACAACACTGTCAACATATACGGATTTGCATCTCTATGCATTTATAACATGTACCATTCGAGCAATCATTAAGGGAGACATTATGGACCCTCCCACAAGGCAAATAGATGATAATGGCTCAGAGGAGTGCGAAATGAATGCCGTCAAAGAGTCAAAGAGGATAGAAGACCTCAACTCTACAAACATGGCTTCATTGGAAGAATTGGGAAGCTCTTTTAATGTTAGGGTTATGATTCAACATAGACCTCAATATCTTGAATTTGGGGGAGAGGAGATTTCAATCCTCTCTAGAGCTTCAAATGAGGTCAATAACAACGTTATGATGGCCATTCTCAGGTTTGATACAAACGTTTTCTCTGCTTGATAATTCAATATTTTGATTAAATCTAATAAGCTAATATTCATTTATTTGTTGGTGCAGTATAGTTATCTCACGATTTGGTAGAGCTGTACAAAACCATGTGTATATGTTGGATTCCCTCCTTTCTCCTATACTTAGGGATAGCAGAATGACGATAGCCGATGTTTGTAAATGGTTACAGCCTTTACATTTACATGGCATGCGAGTCCTATCTATGGCATATCAGTTAACTCGATTTGTTAGTTTGTTAACTCGATTGCAGGCTTCCATGGCTCAGTGCAAACGTAAGTATTCTATTAATCTATTGTTACTTCTATATTATGTACCTTATGTAATAGACACACTAAGTTTTTTTAATATGTCATGATGAGCAGGTCGATCGAGAAGTTGGTATATCTGCTATCAGAGAAATAGGACAATACAAAGACTCGGTAGACTTCCAAAAGCGTTTAGTAGTAGAGCAGGAAGATGGGCATAGTTGTGGGTGGAGAGTTGCCTACAATTGCATGTTGATTTTCAAAGAAATTTTCTCACTTAAGCCATAGATCTCATCGGAAGACTCTTTGGAGCTCAAATATTCAGAGGAGGATATACAATTGTTTAGGGCTAAAATCATTCGAGACCTACTTGCTACCATTAGAATACAACGTGCAACTGAAGCAATATCAGAGCTCACATTTAAGGAAGAGGAGACTGAGTCTACTATGAAAGCACTGCACACTACAGAAGAAGTAGAGACTCAGTGTACACCTATAGCACCACAGCCTCCACTAGAAGCATCAGAAGAGTTGCCACAGCCTCCGCTTGCATTTAAGGAAGAGGATACGGAGTCTTCTCCGAAAGCACTATATACTACAGAAGAAGTAGAGACTGAGTATACATCTAGAGCACCACAGCCTCCATTGGAAGCATCAGAAGAGTTGCCACAGTCTCCACTAGAAGCATCAGAAGAGTTGTGATGCATGTATGATGTTGTATTTGTAGTTTTTGTTGATTATACACCAATTTGTGACTTAGTACTTAAGTGGCATTTATTGATGATATTTATATAATTATTTCATGCACATAATTTTATGATATGAATGTGTGATGATGTGATTATTTAAAAATAAATCCTTGTGTGATGAGAATTTTGATATGAATATGTGATGATGTAATATTTGTAATATATTTCTTCATGCACACAATTTTATGATATGAATGTGTGATGATGTGATTATTTGGAAATAAATCCTTGTGTGATGAGAATTTTGATATGAATACGTGATGATGTAATATATTTCACTCGCAAGTATCAATTCCCAATGCTCCACTCACTTAAAGTACAGCATTCCCATTTCTTTGCAAAATTTTATTCAGTTGGACAATCTCCACTCACTTAAAGTAGAGCATTCCCAATGCTTCTCTCACTTTATTCCAACCCTTATCCTTATCATAGCGAACACATCGTGCCTTAGTGTACTTGTATTCTTCCATCCTCGTCTCCACTCACTTAAAGTAGAGCATTCCCAATGCTTCTCTCACTTTATTCCAACCCTTATCCTTATCATAGCGAACACATCGTGCCTTAGTGCACTTGTATTCTTCCATCCTAGTCCTTCCACAAACGCTCTCATATTTCTTACATCCTAGTCCTTTTGATAAACTTGTATTCGTCTTTCACTTTACATCTTCCCTCACTTTCTATCCTTTCAAGACACTCTCTTATTTCTTACATCCTAGTCCTTCTAATTAACTTGTATTCATCTTATCGCTCTCTCTCTCTCTCTCACTTGTAATATATTTCACTCGCAAGTATCAATTCCCAATGCTCCACTCACTTAAAGTACAGCATTCCCAATTCTCTGCAAAATTTTATTTAGTTGGACAATCTCCACTCACTTAAAGTAGAGCATTACCAATGCTTCTCTCACTTTATTCCAACCCTTATTCTTATCATAGTGAGCACATCGTGCCTTAGTGCACTTGTATTCTTCCATCGTAGTCCTTCCACAAACACTCTCTTATTTCTTACATCCTAGTCCTTCTCAGTAACTTGTATTCTTCTATCCTAGTCCTTCCACAAACACTCTCTTCTTTCATCCATCCTGATAACTTGTATTCTTCTATCCTAGTTCTTCCACAAACACTCTCTTCTTTCATCCATCCTAGTGCTTCTCATTAACTTGTATTCTTCCATCCTAGTCCTTCCACAAACACTCTCTTCTTTCTTCCATCGTAGTCCATCTCCCTTTCTTTATCATCTCCCCACCCATGGATGTCCTTGGCATTGTTGAAGACGTGGAGTTCGGAATTATCAGTCTTAAAGAATGGATTGCTGACCAAGGAGCATAGAGAGAGGCTAGAATTTGACAAGGTTCTCCTTTGACACACATGGAGAGAGAGGAATTTGATGCACAAAGGCACGCAGAGAGGGAGGAGACTCTCAAGATAGCAGAGAGTGAAAGACTTTTAAGACATATGATAAAAGCACGACAAGATCTCTTAGACTTCTTAAGTAACCTTTGTTATCATAGCTCTCATCATGGGCGATTTGATGCAGATGTTGAGAGAACAATAAGAGCCTCACAGAGAAATTATAAAGAAACAATTTGTGATTGCTTAAATTTCTTCTTTGCATGTAATTATGTTGAGGATACAGCTGTGGAGGCAGTGAAAGATTGGGTTATTGAGAAGATAAGAGAGACCAATGATGAGATTTGGGTGATTAGGAAGATAAGAGAGACTGTATTAAGGTGTTTTTTGACACCATATGGCTTTGAGTTATATGATCTACTTCTTGTACAAATGTGATGTGCTCTTTTTGAAATGTACTCTAGTTTTAATAACATGTCACGCCATTTTTTCTAATTTGATTTTTTAAAATATTACTTTTTGTCTCTTTTAACAATGTGATGTCCTCTATTTTTAATGTACTCTAGTTTTAATAACATCTCACGTCATTTTTTCTAATTTGATTTTTTAAAATCTTCCTTTTTGAATCAATGTTTTGTTTTATAAGAGCCTCTTTTTTTAAAATTTTTTATCCAAAATTATCTCACAAAATGAATTTGGATAGTGCACGAGTCCCAAATTAATGAAATAGGTGTTTAGACCCATTTACATGGCAATGCTTTCTTTCCATGTGGCAAAGAAACCAAGTCCCAAGTCTTATTATTCATGAGTGAAATCATCTCTAATTGCTTAGTATACTCCCACTTGCATTGATCCTCGCACATCATAGCTGCAAGAAGGCTCCCCACAATCAGTAGGCATCACATAGTCTACCCCTAGAACAAACCTATTAGGCGGTCTAGACACTCTAGCTGATCTTCTCAAGGGAATTTGAGCTTGTTTTCCTGCCTGCATATAAACCACATTTGGCTCATCATTTCCACCAATAGATGGTCCATCATCTACTCTTAATTGTGTACCTGTGGGGTACCTAGTGGCACCATTTCCTGCACATTCAGTGCATGGACAGCTTGCTGTTTATCAACATATGTGGGTGGATTCACATCTTGGAAAGTGAAGACCACATCATGGCTATGTATGATCTTTGCTTTTGGATTCCAGAGACAATAGCCCATCTCTCCACTTTCACCATAAGCTAGAAAGATGCATTTCCTAGACTTAGGATCTAGCTTCTTTCGAAGCTCTTTGGACACATGTGTATATGCCTCACACCCAAATATATGCAAATGAGAGTAAGAGGGCTGCTTGCCACTCCATGCCTCTTCCAGAATACCACCATCCAAACTCTTACTAGGTGATCTATTGATCACATGCATTGCAGTTTTCATTGCCTCAGCCCAAAAACCACAAGAAAGACTTGCATTGGAAAGCATACATTCAATGTTAATCTTGAATAGTGGAATTCATCTTTTTTGCAACTGGATTTTGCTTTTGGTGTACGGTGGGACATGAGCTCCCTCTTGATCCCACATGTATCATAGAAATGCTGAAAGTCATGAGAAAGATACTCTCCACCATTGTCAATCCATAGGCATTTAAACATTCTACCTAACTCATTTTCAATCAAAGCCATCCATTTTTGAAATATCTGGAACACATTGCTCTTTTGAGCCATAGCATAAGACCTCGGGGGGTTCACCTAAAAAAATTTAGTGTACCACGTGCATTCAAAAGGGGGGGTATTTTAATCCAATTTTTTGGAAAATTTAATAGAATTACAATAACAGGAGGGATTTTTTAATTCAATTTTTGAAAAAATTCACTTAGCTCATACGCAAAGAGGAGTGTTTTTATTGTGGGTGAAATTTTAGTTGAAGGGTTTTTTTAATATCCTTTAAACGCACGTGATACATAGGGTTTCTTAGTAGTGCACCCCTCGAGCATAAGACCACACTTTCCTAGTTGCATCATCAATAAATGTCACATAGTATTCAACCCTGCCTAATGCTTGTGTAGGCATGGGACCATATACGTTTGAATGCACCAAATAAAGATTTTCAAGTCTTTCTTTCCCCTTCTTTTATGGGCCGTTAGTCTACTTCCCATAAGAATAGTGCTCACAAAATTCAAATTTAGAAAAACTCAAATGCGGTACATAACCAAATGACATAAGAGCAAATGCGGTACGTAACAAAATGACATAAGAGTTTCATTCCATTCTAGCTATATGTACCACACAAGAGTTTCATTCCATTCTAGCTCATGTGCCCCAACCAACAATACCACAAAGAACTGTTCAGTTATTGCTAGGTTATGTCATGCCTGCAGATAAGAGTGGTGGCTTTTGTAACAATTGCAACAAACCACCAATGACCTTGAGGGGAGGACTGCCCATGAGGTATACATATACTATGAAAGCATCCATCCTAATTGCAGTAAATCCAGCATGTGTAGATTGGCATAAGATATTTTTTTCATCTTTGGATAAGTCTTGGAAAATTTTGTGTAGATTATTTGCCCCTATGGAACGTTCCCATATTATGTTTGGATGAGCAAATATGATCTTGAGTTGGAGTTGTTTCCATTGGATAAGATGATCTTCAACTTGTAGAGTAGCCACAAGCTACTTGTACACAACCATCGTGCACTGTAGTGGGACTTCATTTGTGGTGTCTTCCATTGCCTCATTGTTTTGCACTAGCAATTGGAATTCAAGCTTTGAGATGCCTATCTTCTAGGATTGCATCTCACCCATTTTTTCCTTATACTTATGATGGATGGATGTATATGCATCCTTAAGCTTTTTCATCTACAAGATGACTTGTGCTTGTTAAGGAATGGCTTCATTGGTATTCGACCACTGGCTGAGCTTGAGCAGTGCTTGACTCTATGCTTGACTCTATATTGGTGGCAAGTTGGTCTTTTAATAATTGGCATCCTCAATGATGCAAGTGCATGTCTCTTCAAGATTTTCTTGAAAATCTTGGAGTTCTTCTTTTTGGATTACAAGCTCCTCCATTTGCTGAGCATGTGCTAAGGTCAAGTGATCATAGGAGGTCTATAGGATTGCCATAGCATGAAGTGCTATTGTTAGGCGTATTTGGCTTTGGTGGAGGTTGGAAGTCATATCTCACACTACCTTCTCCTTAGCTTGGAGAGCTTGCCTCTTCTTTAATATCTTTCTCATTGATTTGGGCCCGAAGTGTCATGACCTCTATTGCAATTCCATGGAATTGGTCTTATGATGTTTGCTAAAGTTTGCCTTTCCAATTCTTGGGCATGCTCCTCCTTGGCCAAGCTATAGTTTTGACATGAAGCATCTGGTTGGCTTGATGATGGAGGATGGTAGAGATGATGAAGATTGGCAAAATTGTTGATACAATTGGTGCCCATATAGCCATCCTGATGATTTTGTAGTACTTGTTGGGGGTTGCTCCAATGGTAAGTCAGCCACTTGGGTACAATAGTCGTAGTGCTGATCTGGCACTAGATCTGCTTGTGGCTCATTAACTGGCATGATGTTGATGGGCGGTGTTGGTACTAATGTAGCCTCTAAGTCTTACTACTGTGGTTGATGGAGATATATTGGTTGCAACTATGTGCCAAGCTGTAGCATCTCATGGTATGTCCCTAATTTCTACCTCTCTAATAGGCATGTCTTTTGAGGCATCCACATTTGTCAATGTGGTAGTAGAAGAAGACGTTGATAGCTCCCACGCGTGTGAGAAGAGGATGTTTAGATCCCCAATAGGTTTGGGCAATAGGGGGAGAGTCGTTTCTTTTTCTTGTACCTTCTTAGATGATGATTACTACTAATAAGTGAGGAATCTTACATTTTTGGCCAGATGAACCATCGAGTTTCTTTGTGAAGAATATGACCAAATGATGGATCCAGTCTTGCTTTAGCTTCCTACTGAGAAAAACAAATGTGCAGAGTGGGAGGGATTGATTTTTGCCACACTTGACCCCTAGGATTGTTGATAGGAATGTTGCTTCTTCCTTGAGTCGAGGGTTAACGATTGTGAGAAATAATATCCCGTCCCTATGGAACTTGGTTCCCTTGGCAAGGAGAGGATGAATTTCAAGAAATTTGGCATTGGCAGGCCTTGTGGGGTATTTCTCCCCTTTAGTTGGGAGTGAGAAGGCCCTCTGAATCACTATACTATCGAGTATAATTAATATTGAATTAACTCTAATTTACAGTGATGTTGCCATGCTGGAGTGGTAAGAATGGAGAAATACCTAGATGTACGTGGTCATCATAGGATTTTGCTACAAGGATTGTAGGTGCTCAAAAAAATTTCCAAGGCCCTTGCTCTGAGACTCGGGGGGGTCACTTGTCATATGTAACCCTATCACGTGAGTTCAACAGATGGGTTTTATTAATTCAATTACTTACAGAATTATATATACATAAGGAAGTAATTTAATACCCAAAGGTTAATATACAGAAGGGCATTTTATATTAAAAATTATCTAGAAGCTTGCAACATGTGACATGGATATTTGTGTAGAGTGGCTTATGTCATGGGACATTTTGAAATGCTAGTACTGGCATTTTCCTTTTGAAATGAGTAAGCGCTCCTCTTGCATTTTCTTGAATTCTAGAGAATTCTAAAAATATTTTCTCTCTTTATTGCTCTTTTTGGCCTTTGCATTAGGATGAGATAAGGATACTATGCTTTCTTGAATTCTAGAGAATTATAAAAACCTTTTCTCTCTTTATTGCGAGTTTATTGCTCTTTTTGGCCTTTGCATTAGGATGAGATTATGATGCTATAATTTTCTCTCTTTATTGATCTTTTTTGGCCTTTTCATTAGGATGAGATTAGAATGCTTGAATTTATTTTTTAAAGTTTTTAAATCTTGTCATTCTCTTTTTTTTTCTTTCTATCCACAGAGGGATTGCATTGAATCAATGGTGGAGGAGTATTTTGAAGTTGATGCCTCTTATACTTGATTTTCTTAAGTTCTACTCAGTCTATTTAGCACTACCTTTGTAAATATCCTTCTGGCTCTCAAACAATTGATCTATTATTTAAAAAAGGATAGATAGTGGAGAGCCACTCCTATAATTAAATCCATTGGATAAAATCTGTGAGAGTAAAGAAGTAAGGTATTTATTTTTAGATAGCCCTATTCAAAAGGATTCTCCCACTTGGGAAAATATAGGATCCATATAGCAACAAGGGATCAAAAGCAAAATGAGAATTTGTCATTGAGTGAGAATCCCATTATGCTTGAGGGTTTTTCATGCACTTGTGCCTAGAGTTGTAGATCAACAAGTACCATGAGCATCACTACCAGTGACAGTTTGTACTAGAATATGGTAAAAATGATGAATTCAAAGTAAATGAAAGAATAAAGCTATTTCTAAGTTAGGAGAACATAAGCCCTTGTGTCTGCTACATTGAGAGCTAAAGAAGGCTCTTATGTATGGTATCTTCAAAGATTAAAGAAGACCCTTTCTAGCTTCTTTAGACCGTATCTTTTCTTGAGGTATTATATACGCTATACAATGCCTAGAAATGTCATCTTGTTGTTTGCAGCATATGCTACACAATGCCTAAAAATGCCTAGAAATGGCATCTTGTTGTTTGCGGCATCTAGTGGTGGATTAGTTATTAGAAGGACAATGCTAAAATTTCCCCAAGTTGTCATGGATGTGGTTGTACATAGGTGTTAGCATGGCATTGGAGCATAGGTCCTAAATGCAGTTATATTATAGTCATACATCTGATTAACACAATGTACAGTAATAATGAAACCTAGCATAATTTAACAAGAAGTAGCTAACCTAATGTACACAGGGTTGAGGGGGGCACAAGGAAACCCGTTGAGCCACCTCCCTTTCACCATAGCTAGGAGTCTTGGTGGATAAGAGGGCAACGACATGGCTAGGCGAGTTGAAGCAATGGATGAGCAGAGGTCAGTGTAAGGCAAAGAGAAAATGCTCGCTAGGAGGGCTACTATTTCCACAAGGCAAGGGGAGGCACAAGGTGTTACTAGGAGGACTAGGAGAGAGTGGGGCAAAGGAGGCCAAAGGGCATCCACCATGGTTATATGCCTATGAAAGGGAAAAATAATTTTCACCAATATTTAGTGTGCGTGGAAACTATGGATTCCACCCATTACAAGCTATGGATCTTATGGGTTGGAATCTATATTTGCTAAACTACTGCATCTCCATCCTCTTATGGAACGCCCCATCATGAGGCCTTAGGGGCTGACAGTGCTGCTCTTCAGCAATTCGGTGAATATATTGAGACTCTTTCCTTCTATGTGGTTTATTTCGTGATTGTTGCATATGGAATTCTGTCAACCATCTGGCATTTATAAATAGTATAGTGATCCATGCCATCTGATGGGCTTTTTTGGCTCTACTGCAGAGATTTTTCAGCTGAGTGTGTCTTTAACTTCTTTTCTTTTATTTGTATTTCTGTCGAGGAGCATTTGGAGAATAATTTCTCGTCATGTGATGGGTTTGCTTTCTAAAGTGTTCTTCTCGGTTTACTTAAACTGAGAAGCAATTCAAGGCTAATACGATCGGAGTTCTATGGTTATGTAATACTCATATTGAGACTCTTTCCTTCTATGTGGTTTATTTCGTGATTGTTGCGTATGGAATTCTGTCAACCATTTGGCCTTTATAAACAGTATAGTGATCCATGCCATCTGATGGGCTTTTTTGGCTCTACTGCAGAGCTTTTTCAGCTGAGTGTGATCTTTAACTTCTTTTCTTTTATTTGTATTTCTGTTGAGGAGCATTTGGAGAATAATTTCTCATCATGTGATGGGTTTGCTTTCTAAAGTGTTCTTCTCGGTTTACTTAAACTGAGAAGCAATTCAAGGCTAATACGATCGGAGTTCTGTGGTTATGTAATACTCATATTGAGACTCTTTCCTTCTATGTGGTTTATTTTGTGATTGTTGCATATGGAATTCTGTCAACCATCTGGCCTTTATAAATAGTATAGTGATCCATGCCATCTGATGGGCTTTTTTGGCTCTACTATAGAGCTTTTTCAGCTGAGTGTGGTCTTTAACTTCTTTTCTTTTATTTGTATTTCTGTTGAGGAGCATTTGGAGAATAATTTCTCGTCATGTGATGGGTTTTCCCTCCATGAAGGTATCCAACAGCAATTAGGGGATGTTGATGCTGGAATTCTGAAAAGAGAAGGGCAAGCCCTATGCTGCCTTCTTTTGTCTCTTTATCCCCCCCCCCTCTGCCCTTCTTTCTTCCCTCCCTTACACTTTCTCCTTCCCCTTTACCTTACATAAGCTCTCTAATAAGTTTGTTCATAAGGCACTGCATCTCGAAAAGGCAGTTTTGGGAACGACTCAACCGGAGTTTTCAACTGGAGTTTATAGCTTGCCTTCTACTAAGAGGATTTCTATTAATTGTCCCTTGGGTTTGTGCAGGTCACCAAGGAGACTCTCTGTTCCCTTTGTGCCTGGTTAGCAATCCAAAATCAAAACTATAATTGAAATAAAGGTATGATAGCTTTTCTTTCTCTGCTCAATAACCCATCTGTTAGCAAATTTTCGATAAGTTGATAAGCTTTTTTTGGGGGGGGGTTTCTTCTTCATGTATGTTCGATGTAGTGTCGTCTTTTCATATAGTATGTCAATGTCATAACTTCTTTATTCTTGATATTACATGACTATTAGATATCGACGTAGTGTCATATATAGCCTCTATATAGCCTTTCGACATAATACGTCGATCATCTGATTTGTAATGTAATATTTGAGTCAATTACTTGGGCCATGCATTTGCATGGTGCTTATCTTTCTGCATTGGATCGTATTACTCGATTATATGTGCGGTTAAGTAAGTAAGTCTGCATTTCGACATTTGGTTGTAATATTCAACCTTTGATGTCGTTACAAGGACTCCTTCTCATTGTTTTGAAACTAGCTCGACACTTGGTCGTATCATTCGACTGTATGTGTCGTCTCTCAACCTTAGAAGAGTAATAGAATTCAACACTTTGTCATTTATTTGGCTTTTGGTGTTGTTTCTTAGATATATAATTTATAAAATAAGTAGGCTTCAACACTAGGTCGTTTATTCGGCTTTTAGTGTTGTCGTAGCTTATTTCATAAAACAAATGTTTAAACTTCGACACATGGTCATTTATTTGGCTTTCAGTGTTGTTGTAGGTTATTAATGTTGTATGATAGTTTCGGCTTCAACACTTGGTCATTTATTCGACTTTGATGTTGTTGTCCTCTTTGGAAATATTTTGTGTAGAATATACGGGACCATTGCATAAATGCTAGTGTGTAGAGGTTGTAAACTTTCCAATAAATATACATCTGAGATTCATGCTCATACATCTAAGGTAACAATGCTAGAGCCAATGATATTTGTGTCTTTGATTCATGCCTATCCATGGGGTCTTTGAAAGCTGCTTATGTATAAAGATTCTAAGTTGAATCTTATCTTTAATCAATTGTGGGTCATCAACCACTGGATATTATTTGAAATACTCTTCCAATGTTGATTATCTAGTGTCTAACACACACTTCTCCACACACTCAAATGGTAGGCCCATGTAAGCATGATGCAAATTTCATAAGAATGGAGTTCATTGTGTTCTTTATTGTAATTAACTTTGTGTTCATTGATTATTCAAAATATGAATATATTTTAGATTCTCTCTCAATACTTGGTTTTTTCATGCATGTTTTGCTAGAAATCCTTTTGTGAAAAGATGCAAGCAGAGCAAAGGAAAAATTGGCTCAAAGTCATTAGGCGGCATCTTTGTATAGGGATAAGTAAGATGAGCAAGGAGCAAATAACATACATAACTAGCAATGCAATACGGATAGAGTGTTTCTACAATGAGGTCATAACCAACACAATGGGAGAGACATTGCCCAAGAGTGAAATGACTGAAGGTGGAGTACGTCACATGATCAATAGCATCATAGGAAATATGAAGAAATGTGCAGAAGACTTGCGAGATGACGTGCCTCCTAATATTGACATGGAAAAATTAGGTTTTTGGGATTTGAAGTGGAAAGAGGAGAAGGGTAGAAGCAAGAGGGCAAAAGACATAGATTCACATTTCACTATTTCGAAGAGAGTGCGATATGAGCAATCAAAACATTCATGTGATCCAACTTCTGAGGCATGGTTAGCTATTGACGGTAGCCGCAGGGATGCTTCTCACAAAGCACAATGGTGATTGTTCAATTGTGTTAGGTATCCCCCATGAGGCTATAGAGGAGGGTGAGAATCTTGGTGCTAGCTCATTTGGAGTATGCTTTAAAGTCACTTTTAATGGCATCTCTTTCTTTCCTCGAAGTATTACTTATGCGGCGAAGCGCTACAAAGGGAACATATCTCACACCTTAAAGTCATTTGACAAAGAATATGGAATGCAAATCTTACATCCAGGTATTGTCAGATGCATAGGATTTACTAAAAGCTTGCCTTGGATCAACATTTTTCCATACTTCAATGGAGGGAGTATTGGAGACATGATGATGCAGCTACCCTTTGAGAAAGGGACTTTCAGAAAGCAAGTGTTATGCTTGAAAGGCAATGGAGTCACTAGGAGAGAACCAAATCCAATACTAAGTGATGTACAGCTTACAAGATTAAAGGCATTTGTGGAAGCTACCCCAGACATCATACACGCATTGGTTGATGCATTAGCAGGCTGTACACCAAGAAGGCATTATACATTGTGATCTACACCCTTTCAATGTCATGCTAGATTTTACCAAGAATCATAGTCCACGGGTTGGCATCATTGATTGGGGATTGCTGCTTCGATACAATGAATCAAGAGAAGCTGTTAATTTTGTGAAGCGTACTCCAGATATGGATGATGTGACTTATAAGATCAAGAAGAGTACAGCAATAAGACAAAATCGACTCCGGCCTTGGCAAGCTCCAGAAATAATCAACCCTGAGAACACCAATGCTTACAGTAAAGAATCAAATGTGTTTGCCATGGGATACATGATTAAAGAGGTTATTAATTTTTATAAGGAGTGTAAGGAATACTACTTCAAAGAGGATTACACAAAACAGTCAGCATTGAGTGGCAAGTTGCGGCAGATTTATTTCAATGCAACTAACTATATGTTTGTGGAAAAACAAAATAGAATGACACTGGCCGAGATGAATAATCGACTAGCAAGATTTAACACTCAACCCCATGCATGTTTGCGGCCTGCACTTGAGATGATGCCTCAGTTTTATTAATCCGATTTTATTATAAAGCTACTCTTGGACAATTATGTTTATAAACTATAATGTTACTCTTTCAATGCATTTTGAATACTAGTATATGCATCTATACTATTTGAATTTAATAAAGTACTATAATATATATTTTTTTTAAATTCTCAAATTTTTATCTTCGTGCTGTAACTTCTTGCATTTTGAATACTAGTATATGTGTTTATAGTATTTGAATTTAATAAAGTGTAAAGTGTCTTAGAATGTATTTTTATTTTTTTTCAAAATTTTATATTTGTGTATTAGAATTGTGTATTAATTTGGGAAGAGTTTGTGTTTATTATGGTTAAACTCAAACCCATGAGTCATGCATACAAATTTTTATTATAATGATTAAATTTAAACTCACCAGTTATGCACAAATTGGCAATCTAAATTTTGCAGGTCATGCACACACAGGTGGAGGGGGGTTATAATTAAGGTTCTCATTTTATTTTGAAGTACATCGGTCTCCTATCATGGTATCTTTTTTTAGGATTCAAGTGATTGACTATGATAATAAGGAGGAATTAGGTGTTGTTAGGATGACAAGAGACACAGGTCATCCCACATTCTCTCATGTTCGTGAACAAATTGAAGGTGATGAGCTTCTATTGGAACCCTTTGAGTTTGTTGAGGACGAATATATAATAACCAAACGGCAAGAGGAACGATGGACAATCAATGATCAACTCTTAGTGCACATCAAGAGAAGTCTATGCCGCATAGAGGAAACTCCTTATCCATGTAAAAGACATTGCACTCAACTAGCTGATGACATAAATCTTGATGCCCAAGTGCACATGTCTTCAAAGCTTTCTAGTAGATTACTAAGCCCAACTATTCTTGAATGTTGGCAACGTGAATCTGATAGAGTTAGATCAAAGCTAAAGGGAATGGTAGTGTCAAGGGATGATAAGTTTGAGTTGCATTCTTAGGACTTCAATGGGGTGCCCCATGTGCGAATTTGGTGTCATGAGTGTAATGAACTTTATGGTAAAGGATTGATAGAAGGCAAGCATGCAGCATACAATTGCTTCTCTAACTTCATGAGATTTCACATATTGGAAAGTAGAAAGCATGAGCTCAAGTATATGGTTGCTCGAGGACTACGAAAAGAAGATATGCCCAAAGTAGTGCATCAACGAGGCATCAACCGACAAAGGATGACGAAAGAGAGATAGAAGATGCGATAGAGAAGATGAAATCTTTTATGTCCACAAATGAAGGTATTATTTGTTCCTTTATTCCTCAATTAGTATCTGCCATCTTCTTACATTAAGTCTCTTACTCATCTCCTATCATTTCAATAGGTTGGGATTTTGAGGTTGTTGAAGCTACAATACATGATTTTAAGGACAAAAGCTTGGTGAAGGTGCGATGCAAATATGATGATGCATGGTTGCATTTATGTCCTCCAAGATCAGATTTGTACACGGTTCTCAATGAACACACAAAGTCAAACTCTCATATCAAGTCGCTCATGAGAAAAGATTGAAATACAAAGGTAGCAATCACTGGCTTGCGAGGGCGTCCTCGAAAGGATAAGGAGCATGATCCAAAGCAAAGACCTCTTAGCAATTTTTTGGTTTCAACAAAAACTAGAAGCCCAAGTACGAGTGCTTTCTCTGTTGATTCAAGTTTTAATAGAGAAAATGAATCTTCTTTTGTAAATTTTGACTTGCTATGTTGGGGCCTTTGGAGCCATGAGGTCAAAGTAGGTAACAAGTATGTCAAGGTAAAGCCTTTCTTAGATGATCAATGTGGTGGGAAGTATTGGTTTATAGAGCATCATGTTAAGGCGACATTAAATAATGGATGTAAGAGACCTTTCTAAGAAACTATGGTGGACAAAGTCTCAGGTTGCCATTCTTTCAGTAAGAGTACGCACTTTAAGAGAAGCTAGCATAGAGTCTCTCAATCGAAAGGATGTAAAACGATTTTGCAACAACATAATCGAAGCCCATAGATTGGAAAAGTTTGGTGGTAAAGTTGCCTTATGGGACTTTCTACAAGATGTTGCCACAAACATAATCAAGTCAAGTGCTGGACAAAGATATAGTGAGAACACAAAGGCAATATTTGAGGTTGCAAGGATGTGGGGAGGTCCAAGGTTACATGACTTCTTGAGTTCCAACCTCAATGGACCTTCTTTATCAACGACAAAGCGAGGGCAAAGACTTGCTACTCAGTTTGTACCTGGTATACATGGATATCTTTTTGATGCAATCACTGAAATTTATGAAAAAGAAAAAGAAAAGCATGGAATCATGTCAAGGATTCCCTTCATCATAGTGGAAGATGAAACTGCAATAAAGAAGCGGATAAGGTAACCTCCTTTTTCTCTAAATTATTTTCATAATCTAAATCTTGTTTTTGAATGCAAGAGGATTGCATATGATCTTACAGACTTGTGCTTATTATTGCTTGTAGGTGGAATCCAAAGGATGACATGCTTGTGGGTTTTGATGGATATAAAGTAGATGATCATGAGTGCATGACCACATGCATGATCAAAGTGGGAGAAGTACAAAAAGGATATGATCAGATTATTGATGCATTTCAAAATTGTGTCATTGGTGGACGTGCAAGAGTTTTTCTTGCCAATCCATTGCATGATGCACTCCCACGCTTGGTTCTTGCACTTCATTGCACTTGCAGCCGATTTGATGCAAGTTTTGTCCGCAAGCAATGGGATGCTATTTTAAACTTATGGAATGAGAAGCTAAAGACCACGGTTGGTCTAATTATTGGACATGCATCTGATGGTGATAGTCGACGAAGAACATTGATGATCTCTGATTATCTAGATAAAAGAGGTAGTAGATTTGGGATAAACTGGGATGGATGGCCTCTCTCAGCAAAAGTTTTAGAAAATCAAGTTTTTGGGCTGCATGATCAAGATTTTGTACATAATGGAAAAAAGTTAGTCAATGTTCTTGACAAGCCTAAGCGTCAATTGGCTATTGGCAATGTTTGGATCACCTTAAATCATGTCATTATTGTGTATGATGCTTTTTCTATCGACAAGCATATGCTAAGGGAGGGAGACATTAGGCGAGATGACCACCAAAATTGGGCTGGAGCTCAAAGAATATGTAGTAAACAAGTGCAATGGTGCTTGGGAGAATTGGCAAACAATGGAATTCATAGAAAAGAGAGGAGCATGCTAGGAACACAAGCTTATCTTGAAATTGCTGGGGATTACATCGACATCTTCTTATCTCCACATTTGAATCTTGTGGATCGAGTCTATCTTGCGGGCAAAGTCTCTTTTTTCTTTCAAATTTGGAGGTCTTGGATTGTTCATCATGCCAACTATACGTTGAATAGAAACTTCATAACTAAGGAAGCTTTCTTAGATGTGCAACTCTCATGCCATTTTGTGGTCTTGCTAATCAAGTACTTTAGAGAATTTTGTCCAGGCCTAAGGTGTCCTTTACATCTTACAGGTTCAGATGCAGTTGAAATCTTCTTCAGCAAGATTGGAAGCATGGTGGGACAAGAACGCGCTTATGACTTGATGGATATGCTACATAGTGTAGGTAGTATGAATAGGCTTGCACACTTTGAATGCAAAGAGGATAGTCCTCTATTTACAAGGGCACATCAGAAGCAAGAACATGTATGGAGAGAATTGAATCTCAAAGAGAACATGCAAGAAGCTAATCTAGGGGACTATGAGTGTGTGTCAACTGATGATAAAATCATCGAAGCATTGAAGAAGGGACTAAAAAGTGCTCAAGAAAGGTGTGAAAGTTTGCATATGAACCCAAAGGGTATGAAGTGGTGGATGGAACCTTGGTCAAATGGATTTGCAGATGCATATTCACAAGAATCTGATTCTGAAGAATAAGACCAATGTCAAGTAGATCATGTGTCAGAAATAGATGATAATGACAACGATGCCTCCATAAGTGAAATCAGACATGTGGTGGATTCTCTCCTAGATGAACAAGAAGCAGTGAGCCCAGTTGTTACCATTGATGGTAAAACTCTCTTCAAGTCCACATTGGTGAGCCAACTTAATGGAAATCCCACACTCTCTAAAGATAGACTCACAAGGGTTCGCCAAGGAGTATACTACTCTAAGGAAGATATACCTCTTGCTACATCAAATGAGAACCTATTTGGAATAGGTTCCGATTGTGCCGTATTCTTTCATGAAGAACACAAAACAAGGAAAAGAAAAAGGAAATGCAATCCAAGATCTTTGCAAACAAAGAAAACACAAGCTATATGGTACCTTGAACGAGTTCAAAAAATGAGGAGAAAGGTTGGTGGGGGATATGTGGAATATAAAAGAGGGTTCAACCTTTCAGATAGACCTTTTGGAGTAGAAGTCCAGCTTGGGTGGTATCAAAAGGCAAAAGGTTCAAGATGCTTCACATATGACCTTACAGACCTTGACATGATAAATATTGAGAGCATAATTGCATTGGCAAACCTCACCTATGAGTGTAATAGCAATAAGTATACTTTAGATGAGAATGATTGGAATGTATTCAATGACTTTGTAAAGGTGCATTAAACGCACTTGGTAGGGGCTTCTTTGTTATCTTTCTAATATGATAAAAGCTTTATTACGATTATTACTATGCGCTGAGTTTAGTTTGATTTGTCTTGATGGATTTTTTAAATTATCTTTTTGCAGGATCTTGAATCACAGAAGTGGATGATTTGCAACCGCCTGGGTACTTTTGTTTATATGAATGCCACTAAGCAAGTTTGAAAATGCTATTTTGGCATCGGGTACAACAAGATGTTGTATGAATGTAGCCTCTATGGTTTTAATACCATGGTTAAATATGACTTAGTGGATGTTTGTATTTGGCAAGAAATAAATATTATATATTGTCATTGAATGCTTTGTAAAATTGGCTAATCTATCATCCCTTCTCCTAGCTAAAACACCCATACATATGGTTTTGTAAAAAATTGAAAGATATAAAGAATTTATAAAAGCTCCCAATCTTTCATGTAGTATTTTTATAAAGGTTGTTTCTTGAGCTCTTTACGTGTTTCAAGTGACTTTGCACAATTCTTTGCTCTTGCTGTACGGCACACATGATTTGTCTTGTTTGATATTTGTTCCTCTTAATTTTTGCACATATGTCTTTATTCTTTGTTTCTCTTGCCTTATGGCATCATCAAGACACAAACCCATCTTAAACTTATGCATTGCCCATTATTGCAGTCGGTACCTCAATTTTTTGTGTGTAGATTCAAATAATGCAGGTGATGTAGAGATCTTGCAGTTTAAATATCTCATCCTACCTAAAGGGACTCTAAAAGTAGTAGTGTATGACTCACATAAGGACTTTTAAAATTCCTCTAGGAAAATAAATATACTTACAGAAGGGGATTTATAAAATTTCCCAAAATTTACAGAGGGGATACTAGGAAATACTACAAATAGGTTACATAGGGATTTAGAAAAGAACCCTTGCACGCACGTGATATAGACATATTACACTAAGTGACCCCCCCGAGCTCTGAGAAAGATTTTGCTTCATTGGAAAGTACATAAGTCAATGGAGGTGGCCACACAGGCTCGAAGGAGTGTGTGAGTGCATGTGATCTAATAACTAGGTAGGGACTAACTATATGGGTTTTTTTTTGTTGGGATTTCATAGGGCAGCTAGGACTCAGTCATCACCTCTAAGCCCTAAGTTGAAATCAGTTGATGCTACCTATGTGTGCGAAGATGTACATATGAGAGTGAGTGCTCTTGATAAAACCTAATACTAAATATGGAAGACTTGGGGCTTGCAAATCTTCATTACTGTTGAGGATGGCTTGCGTGTTGATGTAGCAATGCTTCAGTCGGCTCCCATTTATTGTTGTGGTGAATTGGAATCATGGCATGCAATGTTTTTGGCAACACAACTCCAATGGGGTTCATCTTTTTTACTCTGTAAGATCCTTGAGTTTGCCCTTGTGGACTTTGGCATTGTAGAGAAGAACTAGGTCACCTTCCCTGACTCTTTATCTTTAAGGTTTCTACCTTCCTTCTTCGTTTTTCTACTATCGTGGCATGATAGGCAGCTAACCTTGTCTCTATATGCTTTTCCTATTGATAGAGTCTTTCCTTGAGGGACTCATGGTCACTTGTGCATTCTTGCGCTGCTATGCATAAGATTGGTATAGCAAACTCCAGTGAGACCACTGCTTCAAGGTTGTACACCAATTGAAAGGGCCTAAATCCTGTACTGGTCTTTACTAAGATTTGATATGCCCATGATAATGCTGCATTCAAATTTTCTGCCCAATGAAATGTCTTGGGCTCTACTATTTTGGTGAGGACAATGCATAATATCTTATCGGTGGACTCTGCTTGTCCATAGCCTTGGGGATAGTAAGGTGTGCTTTTTTTATGGATCACCATAAAGCCAAACAAAAGTTCTTCGATTATCTCATTGACAAAATGTGTTCCTCTATCAAATTGTGTAATGACATTTTCATACAAGAACTTTGCTGTGCTTCTGGCATCTACTTTTCTTACTGCTTTACCTTCAGCCCACTTTGGGAAGTAGTCTGTGGCCACAATGATGTAGCATGCTTGCGTTACCTTTTTGGCTGGAGGTATGGGTCCCACGAAGTCAATCTCCCATTTTTCAAATGGTTGCTGAGTGGTAACTATTGTTAGGGGGTTGAAATCCTTGTGTTGGGGTTTGATTGTTCTTTGACATGCATCACATCTTTTGACATAGTCACGTAAGCATAGACTACCCAAAGGGTTGGACACTAATATCCTACTAAGAGGATTTTTCTTGATGTTGCTTCCCCTATAAAGTGTTCTCTTGCAATGCCTTCATGCACTACACAGATGATGAGTGGGATTTCATGTGGCATGATGCATCTGCACAAGATGTGATCTTTTCCCATTTTATAGAGTTGGCCGGCTATGAGTTGATATGGTGCAGACTTGATTATGCATTTTTTGGCTTCAACTAGTCGCAATTCTGGCGGGGATCTACCTATCATTATTAGAGTTGGTCGGCTATGAGTTGATATGGCATATTTGATTATGAGTTTTTTGGCTTCAACTGGTCACAATTCTAGCGAGGGTCTACTTGTCATTAAGTATCCAATGATATCTGCATACCAATCTAGAACAACATCTATTTGAATAGTGTCACATTTGGCAAGTCATCTTCTACTCTAGTGGCTTCTTCTCCCGACTTGACACGAGACATGCGATCAGCAATGTAGTGTTGGGAACCTTTGTGGACCACTATTTTGAAATTGAATTCTTGAAGCAAGAGGAGTGGCATCTGGTTATTCTTCCTATTGTACACGGATGGTTCATGAGATAAAGCAATGCTTGATGGTCGGTGTAGAAGACAAAATCATTTGGCAATAAATACTGGTGAAACTTCTTAACACTATAGACCATTGCCAAGGCTTCTCCTTCTGTGGTGGTATAGTTGATTTCTGCATCATTGAGTTGTCGACTGGCAAAGTAGAATGGGTAGACTACTAGTCTTTCTTATGTTCACCAGGTTGGCAAAGCACACTCCCAATTGCATACTTGAAAGCAAATGTATATAGGATATTTTGTTTGCTATTTCACAACATGGCAAGCAAATCTCCATGACTAGTTGGATTTACTGGTACGTAAAGAGCATGAGGAGGACGAGGAGAATGAGAAGGAGGAGAGTTTGGAGGAGGAGGAGTAGTAGTAGGATAGGACATTTTGTCGTGTTTAAGTTCAACACTTTTGCCATTTTGTAGCACAATACTTTGGCAGATTTGCCATTTGAACTTTGGCACTTTCGCCATTTTGTAGAGCATATCATTTTGTAAATCTTTTTTGTAACATTGTAACATGATTTTGTAGACCTCTTTTGTAACATTTTATCGCAATTTTAATGAAAAATATTAATTTGTGGAACAGGATGGGGCTGAAACATGCCCCATCCTACCCCATAAGTTTTTTTAAAAAATTCTATCAAATCGTCAGTATACCGATGCCTATACAGACATTGTAGTGTCGATATATACCGACGTTAATACCCATGCCCATATTGACACTAAGAATGTTGACTTACCGATGCCCATACTGATGATGATACCGACGCTTTCTTTGCGACGCACACACTGATGGACATTCCAACACTTTTCACTTGTTTTAAAGAAAAATTCCTTTGTATTTAGTGTCAGTATTGATGTCGGAAAGCAGCCCGTGTCTTGTAGTGTCTCTCTTCTTTATTCCATGGACTTTTACTCTTCTTTCCCCTTTATCTAAATCCATGGGTTTCTCCATTCCCTCTAGAAAAAGAAACAGAAGAACAATGTTTTGTCCCCCCCCCCCCCTCTCTCTCTCTCTCTCAAGAAATTCATGTGTATATGTGGCCTTTTAGTGGGGCCATGGTGTGTCTTGTCAGTCCCTCATAGTTTTGGTATGGCTAATGGGATACAAATTCCATGGCCCCTCCATGGTGATGATAAGTCTTATATCCTTTGTAAATGAATGGAGGTCCTATTGAGATCCATACTCGTAGTGTGAATCTTTGGTGAGGCAAGTAAGCTTATGTCGACTCTAATATATTCCATTTTATCTTTAAAATTTGAGAGAGAGAGAGAGAGAGAGAGAGAGAGAGAGAGAGAGAGAGAGAGAGAGAGAGAGAGAACTTGTCTGGGAGAAACCCCTTGCATGAAAAGGGCTTTTATTACCTTATATTCTCCCTCCATCATTATTTGTGTGATGCATTTACATTTTGAAAACACCCCAAAAAACCATAGGCGCTGCCCCTTTCACTATCAAAAAGTTAGCCTTGCACAAGATTGGCCCCTTTACCCTACTCTTTTCTTTTATGTTTGTCCCCTTCCCCTATTCCTTCCTCTCCCCCCTCAACAATTTTCTATTATTTGGCCTTTACTCTTGATCCCCGGCCTTCTTATTTCTTTCTAGCACGTTGCTATTTGTAGCCCACTATCTTGCCCTCTTCATTCGCTAGAACTTTTTTTCCACACACAACGCCTATAGAGAAGGATGAATGATGTCGTATAAAAGGATAGCGTGTTGTGGGATAGGAGTTATAGGATTGTTATGTGAAAACCAAAGGGAAGGAATGGCCTACTAACTGGGAGGTAAACTACCTCTCTCTCCCACCCAGTGCTTAAGAAAATCTAAAAACAACATTTTAATGCTAGGGGAATGGTAACTTTTGGAAATTAACTTTCGATTAAAAAATACAAAGTTTTAAAACCTGCAAATCTCAAGGCATTTAAATATGTAAACTTACAGCTTGTAAACTCTCAATAAAAACCACTGAGATTTTGAACTCCAAGACTTTCTCTAAGAGTGTTCCACCTCAATTCTTGCGTCGAATAAATTAGAGGATAGCATGTGGACTAGGAAAGTGTTGTTTGAGGAGGAAAATGCTCAGGAAAAACAGCTTGAAATTGACTGCTTCTTGCCTCAGTCCCACAGCAACAGCTTGGAACATGTTGGATCCTTGACTCAATATCCCTGACTCAGCTTGGAAGTAACTGGATCCTTGACTCAATGTCCTTAACTACGCCTTGGGTCCTCGATGTCCTTGACAGCTTGGAAGTAACTGGATCCTTGACTTCTTCCGCCGCAGTCCCTGTTGGTTACCTGTAGCATTAATATTGTTGAAGGGATGAATAGCGAAACGTCACTCACCCTCCCCTCCAGTCTTTCAGATCCTCACGCTACTTTGCTCTTTAAATCCCTTATATAGTTTTGTCCATCTCTCTCACTAGTGCACTGCTATGGCTTCTTCGAGCTCCTCCTCCCACCCTCGGTAGGATCTCTTTATCCTTGTACTGTGCTTTACCAACGGCGCTTAGTTTTCCTCCCAACAATCATCTCATTTTTGTGCTTTGGGTGGCTTTTCTTCTGTGTTGTTTCTGGCAGCTGACGTGGACCTTGTCCTTGCAGCTTTCACAAAATTTTCCTCAGTCATTCCGGGGAGCAGAAAGGTTTCGTGGAGCAGCTTGCCTTGGATTTGAGGCATGCCAACCAGGAGCCTTTCTTTGACGCCTGGCCTGCTAGCCTGCCTCATGGCTCTCCTTGGCCTCCCAGGATCGAGCAAGCAGCTCGTCATTGCCAGCTAGGTGTGGTAGTGGTGTCGCGCAAATACTTCGAATCTCGGTGGCCCATGTTGGAGCTTCTTGAATTCGTTGCCGATGACACCAAGAGAATCCTCCCCTTGTTTTACGAGCTTTCTCCTACTGAGTGTAAGCAGAATTTGAAACAATGGAAACGCAAATGGGAAACGCTTGCAAAAGGAGGCACTCGCCAGCTGAACCCTGCAAAGTGCTACGACGCTGTGCTCAAGCTCTTACAGTACGAAGGCGTGAAGCGTGAGGGACGTTCAGAGGCCGAGTATCGACGACAGATTGTGTCGAATATATGTGCTCTATTTTCTGCTGAAGTCGCTTCCGACTTATCTCACGTGAAAGGTCTCGATGCTCTACGTCAGGTGTGAGCTTCCCTTCCAGATCATGATTGAAAAGAAAGTGTTTCTCTTAATTGTTCTGATATTGGCGTTTTTGCAGGCAGTGGAAAGAAAATTCGACGCTGCTGAACAGGTGTCTAAAGCTACGCACGGAACTTGTAATATTGTGGGCATGTATGGAGTCGGGGGAGCTGGCAAGACGACGCTTTGCAAGATCATGACTAATTATTTTTATAGATCTTGTGCTGGGAGATCGTGTGTAATGGAACTCCCTCCTCGTTATGACGAGGCCGATATATTCGAACGATGCAAAGAGTCCCTGCGGGTGCTTACCGAAGCAAACGACGTGATTCTAACAAAGACAAAAAGCAAAGATCAGGTTTTCTCCTAAAGATCCATCATTTCTTTCGCCCCAACGATCGGAGATCGGAGTTCTTGTAATCTGCATATCTGAGCTAAAAACAATTCGCATATATAGCGGAGAATCGGCCGGTTGTTAACCATGCATTTGGCAGTTAAATTAAACTAGCATCCTAATCCTGATCTGTTTTTGCAGATTATCGATCTTTTCAGAAAACATGTGAGCGACTGTAAGTTCTTCCTTGCCATTGACAATGTTTGCGAGACATCTGTGGAACTGATCCGTGACATTCTCGAAGCTGTTATCCAACGACGCAACAGCAAAGTACTGATTACAGCCCGCAGCCCAGATCTGCTACGCAGATTGCTAAAGTACAATCGGCGTGAGGACTCCGTATGTCTGATGCCAGTTCCCAGCGTGGATGCGAATGATGCTTATAAAATACTGTCGTATTACTATACCAAGCAAAATCATTTGCCAAGCAACTTGTGCCAGCTTTGTAAAGACCTAGTGGAAGCATGTTCCTTTAACACCCACTATCATCCATTGCTGTTGAAACAATTAGGTTTTCAACTGCGTGAGGAATTGGGTGGAACGAGTCCGGATATAGATGACCTTTGTGAATTTGGGAACAAAATATACTCAGCGGCGATAGAAAAAGTGCTTGGGGAGGCTATCTCCACCAGTTACGAGAATCTACGCAGTGAAAGTTCAAGGCAAATTTTCTTGGATGTGGCTTTGTGTTTGCCCGCTTCTGTAAATGATCTAAACTATGATTACGCTGTCGATTGGTTGATCCTTCTGCATGGCATGAGCAGGCAAGACGTCACGAATCATGTGAGTGTCATTATAATATGCGATGGAAACAAACACTGGATTTCTAATATGGTAAGCTCTGACTTTCTTTAATTGGTTTGTCCTCTTTCTTGCAGCTATCTAAGCTGGAGAAGGCAGGTCTGTTGGTACTTTGCAATCAGAATCAAATGGAAGTCCACGATCTTCACGTTGCGTTTGCCGAGTGGACAGCAGCCGAATGCCCTAGGTGGTGGTACTGTCCCAGTTCAACTGCCACTATACAGTGGGTGGGTAAACACAAATGTAGATGGGGCGCGGGACGGAAGGATATTGACGCACTCCAATGGAACAATTTAGAGAGGGTAGTGTTGTTGTCGGAATTGGAAGCTGAGAAATGGCTAAAAGAGACGAACAGGCACAGCTGTAGTAAGGTTAAGCTCCTGATGGCTCACTGGCAGCAATTGGCTGATGATGGTGGGGAAGCGTTGAGGGAGATAAGCGTGAACGGCATGACGTCTCTCAGGATTTTAGAGTTAAGGTATATGGATCAGACAGGGGTAGTAGAGCTGAAATTGGAGGGACTCGAGGATGCAGCAAAATCGCTTGGAAGGTTAGTCGTCGAGGGATGCAGTTGTGAGGCATGGGATATCGGATCTGTAGCGGCGCTCAAAACGCTCATCCTCACAAGGACTAATTTAAAATTTGCTCTCGATCTCACACGCTGTAAGCGTCTAAAGCATCTTGCTCTCATCAATAATTTTTCCCTCCAAGAATTGCCAAGGTTGGGCAACATGCCGGAACTGAGGTTCATCAGTTGTGTGTATGGGAGCCCGAGGTTTGTCGGAAGGCTGTTCACATTTAAATCCCTACCAGCGTTGGAAAAGCTAGAGTTACATGTGTTGGATCTGGGAGATGATGTGAGCGGCTTGGGCAGGCTGAAGGCGCTCCAAGAACTGAGCCTCAGGGGCTGCAGATTGCCAGCGGCTGGAGACAAGAACATCCCGATCAGCGAGCTTTCCAATTTAAAGACACTGGATCTATCGTTCTGCAGCTCTACGTCCTTGCCTCTGGATATGGCTGCCCCGCAGGAATGTGCATCTCTAAAACTCTGTAATTCTGAAGCTGCAGCGCTGCGCGTATCCGATTTCAACTCGTTGCAAGCTAACAGCACGCGTATGCTGTGTTGCCAAGCAGCTTTTTCAAGCATTGTACACATTCTTGACACCCGAGTGAGGCAGCTGCAATTTGTAGGCTGCAGCACCCTGAAGGTATTACCAGATTTGAGCTGTGCAGTGGGATTGAACATTCTGTGTCTGATAGATTGTGCAGCCTTGGAAAGCATCAGTGCACAAGTGGAAGGATGCAGTTCCCTTAAGAAGCTACCGGATATGAGCTGTTTGGGTGAATTAGAGGTGGTGCATGCAAAGAGATGTGCAAATTTGCAGAGAGCCGACGCTGAAGATCTGCCTCCCTTACTCAAAGAACTGGTACTCGAAGAATGCCCTCGTATTGATACGAGGATGTATCCTTGAGATGTTGAGAGGTTCAAGATATAACAAGATGAATTACATTCAATAGGCCTGCATAGGTGGGATATCTATGTTTGTATAAATTAGTGAATGGTCTGTCCAATAAATAAAGTTTGTGCCATATATATAGTGATCTTGTGGTTTATTTGTCCAAACATGGTCTATAGTAGAACCGTGAATTGTAGTAGGTTCTTGAATTAATCGTGTCATGTTCCATGTGGACATGGATGTGGAGAGGTCTTTTATTCTATTGTTTGATTTGAGGTAGTCTCCAATAATTGTTATTTTTATGGATGTGTGTATATTGACAAGTAGTGCATGAAGGCAAGAATTGAGTGTTGTGGTTGATGTTGAAGGGGAATTGTATACATTGATTATAGCAAATTCTTCACTTGTTGTAGTTGAGAATATTGTTAGCAAGCATTCACAATTTTGTTTTTGGATATATTGTTCTCTTAGGAAATGGATGTCTTTTTTGTAACATGTTGCTATTCCAATGCCATTCACAACAAGACAAAGCAACTATAGACACACTTGATAGACGCGCAAAATAGTGGGCGGTCTATAGGCACTGTTAGAATAGCGAAAATACAAGCATTAGACGCGGATTTAGATGCAGATTTAGACGCAAAACAAAGAATACAGAAAGTGAGATTTTAGTGCAAGCTGATAAATTACATCACTGCTAATTTCCAAACATTGCCCATGATTACGAAAGCACATAATTTTAACAAAAATATCAATGCTTTTTGGCAAACCCACATATACAAAAATTAAGTGAGGTGAGGAGAATGAGACAATATGTAAAATAGTTTTGCTAATATCAATGATGGGCTACGGTTCAATCTCATCCTCAACGAGTCAACCCTTGCCAAACTATCTACTTTAAAATCCAAACTAGTGTTGAGATCTACAAATACATTCAACCTGCTACTACTTGTGCTACTCATGTGCTCATTGAAATCAGCATCACCAATGGTAGGCTCGTCCTCACGGGTGATGGCCTCAATATTTGTATCTCCTATCTCATGATCATTCTCCTCTCTCGTATCACGGTCATCATCACCTCCATGGCCATGATCATCCTCCATACGCTCCATATTAGTAAATGTACTATACGTCACTTTGAAACATGGCGTAATAGGTATGACATGCCACCATCTATTATTATCTACCATTGGTTGATAGACAATCAAACACAAATATGATGTTGAGGGTATGGCACACGAGATCCATGGTGTGTACGAAAGAGGGCCCTTTCTCCTTGTCTTCTTGCCTTTGCATCCTCGTATCTTGTCACCCATCTTTTCATCACATCACTATTAAGCAATGTGCAATAGAGGTTGATATTATTAAGCAACTCCGTGTCTATTACTTTGCTGCATCCTTTCCTTTGAGGCATAATAGAGGTCATCCTTAGGTCTTCATCATCTCTCCATAGTCGTGGGAGAGAGCTATCCACATCAATATGAAACTCAGAAATATATACAAGTGACTCTTGTACCAACCAACCTTTGGTCATGCTACCTTCATGTCTTGCATTTTGTCTCACGAAACCCTTCAAAGTCTTCATGAAGTGCTCGAGGAAGAACAATCATCATGCATGTACAGTATTGTATATAGCAATCTCATCCACCCAATGCACTATGAGATGTAGTTGGCTTGTGAGAACAAAACGTGAAAATGTCTTCTCCACTAAATAAACCACCTCCATTGACATAACTCGAGCATTCTCAAGCATGGTGGGATCTATTTCCTTTGAGCTCGCATACTTAGAAAGGAAAAAGTATGCAATATTAGCAATATGAACACCTTGCATCCTATAAAGTACCTCACAAGCTCGCCCATCTTGTAAATACAATATTCACATTTTGTATCCTATAAAGTACCTCACAAGCTCGCCCATCTTGTAAATACAATCCTTCATGTCTTTCGATGCACTGTGAGAAATGCTAGTAGGTAGTATGAACTAAACACATGAGGAATGGTTGATTAGTTGCTTCTAATTCACTCACAAATTTGGAAGGAAAAAGACATTATGCACATAAAATACTTACTTGGAGCATCTTGTGCCAATCATGAGATTTCAAGCCATATAATTACTCTACACCTCTTTTCTTGCTCTTTGTGAAGGCCCCCTTCAAACACCTCATGCATCCAGTGGGAGTATGAATTGTAGTGATAGCTCGCTTCACTGCCACTATCTCTAGCTTTGATAACCTCCACGGTGCACGAGGTAAAAGACATGCCCATTTGGCCTCTCTTGTGGCCAAGCTTCACGCATCCTCCCTGTGGTGCATAGATTCTCTCTTATGCCTACAGAATCTCATGTCCCATTCAAATCTTCCCAAATGGTAGACGCCACATTCTTGAAGATATGCATGGGATCAAGTAGGTGATTGATGAGACCAATATGGTAAACGATAAAAGATGGAGTATCTAAACAAAAGCTGGTATTAGCGGGGGCAATCTTTATTTCCAGCCAATATAGCACACAATAGTTATACAAACCCTTATCGGCTCATGCCAAGTGGTGGAGGAGTCGTGGATCTGTCCCAAATTCTCATTCAATCTCCCGCAGTGAGTGACTATGGGGGGACTTCATTCCAAGGGGCGACATATCTAGGATGATTAGGTGGGAGAAATCGATGGTAATTCTCATAGATGACCTTATTCGATGCATCTGCACATGAGGCAACTAGCGAAGGACCACAAACAGGACATGCATGGTAACCCGATGTAGTGACCTGAACAATAGACGCAATTAAGAGTTGAAGGTGGGCTTAGGGTGCCACATCGATTGCCTACTCATAATTAAAAGTGCAATGCTTACCTAAACACTCACCATAGCCTAGAAAATCATGCATCGTCCATATCAAGATCGCTTTGCAATTGAAGTTGCAATTGAAGTCTGGTGATGTACCTTGATACCTCTCCAAAGTATCTCTAGCTTGTCAATCAAAGGCACCAAATAAACATCAGGATTTTTGACTTTATGTTTTCCTAGAATTAGAAGGAATAACATAACATGTTCTTCCTTACTCGCCATAGAGGGTGGAAGATTATAATTCACCAATATCTCTGGCCATACACTATAAGAGGTGCTTTTGAGACCAAATGGGTTCACACCATCCATACCCAGTCCAAGTCTCAAGCTCCTAGGTTCTTCCTTGAAGCTTGGCCATGGCCATGTATCTTTAATATGGTTCCACATAGGAGTGTTTGCGGGAGTTCTCCACTTGCCATCGGTTGATCGATGGGAGGAATGCCATGACATGAGCTCTGCAATGGATTTGCACTTGAACATATGTTGGATGCGAGAGATTATGGAAAAATGTCGCAGAACCTTACAAGGCATATCCAAAGTTTTGAGATCTGCTCTATATCTTGCCTCTCCACAAGTAGGACACTCTCTTGCATCCTTATGTGGTCCACGAAACAGAATGCAATCATTGACGCATGCATGGATGCACTTGTAATCTAATCCTCCAAGAGAGGTCACATGTTGCCTTGCCATATCTATTGAGGTCGGTAATTTGTTCTCCCTTGGAAGCATTTTACAATGGCCTGCACGTGAAGACCATAAATGAGAAAAAGCATTCAAGTAATTGACCCACTAGCATAATTCACCATGTTTGCAAAATAGACTTTAAAGCTTACTTGAGCAATGCATTCAAACTTGCATTGCTCCATCCATAGATGGTCTGCAAGTTTAGTAACTCAAGGGAGGCATGTAGACCAGAGAATGTGCACCCCTCAAACAGTGGAGTCGATGCCGCAGTAAAAAGATCTTGTCCTGCTCCATGCTATCATCCCTACTTGAGGCATGATGGACATATAAATCCCGCACCATATCATCAAACACCTCCTCCTCCACAGCCTCATGAGGCAATGGTGGAGGGCTACTATCACCATCACTCCATGCATCTGTAATGGTCCCTCCTCAAGATCCCACCTCATATTGCTGATGCTTCATCTCCTCACAACGAGCATATGACAACATATGCGGGTATGGCACTGCATCCTGTATCAAATTAAAACAAGATCATAACTCAAACACATGAATACCCATAGGTATCTCAATCAACCTTAACTCTTTAACACTTACCATGTTTATGGTCGTATCCCATTCTCCATACTTTGAGACCTGATTGAGTGTAATTCTGCGTGCACGATACATGTTTCCTCGACATCGATCACACATACATTTGATTTTTTGCTCCAACCACATTTCACGATGGTAGATATGGAGGGATTCATCCTCACTAGAGATACTTGTTGAAGATGAAGACATCCTACAGATAAACAACCCAAAAAATTTGTTCTTGCATGAGTTGTAAATGTCAAAAATTTGTGGAGCATCTAAAAGCACATCTAACACTGCATCTATATTGTGGGGCGCACCTAAAACTTAGTTTAGACATGCATTTAGACGCGATTTTAGACGTGCAATTAGACGTGCAAATAGATGGACTTTTAGATGCACAAATTGCAAGTTGATTTTCAAACCTACTTTTAGCGCGCTTGCTTTCCTTCACATACTTTTAGCATCACGCGGCTTGCTTTCCTATTAACAAACACAGCTCTGGGCATCCACACTTATCTCAAGCACCCACACTCATCTTCAGGCTTACACAATCATCCCCAAGCACACAAGAGAAGAGGGTGAACAAGGAAGAGAAGAAAGAGAAGCAGCTTTGAAGAAGGACAAGAAGCTTCCATACCTCTATCCAAGGTAAGTCTCCTAGAGGTTGATCTTCTTTGGAAGTTGCTCTCTTTGGATTTGTCCTTTGTCGTACACAGGGTGATGTTTTTGGTACTAGTGTTGTTTTTTTTGGGGTCGCACAACAAGACAAAGCACCTACAAATGCGCACACAGACGTGTTACTCCAAAAAAAAAACTTACAGACGCGTCTATTTGCATGTCTATTTGCACATCTAGAGACTCGCGTCTAATGGCGCATCCATATAGCAGACAGGCACGCCTATAGATGCACATATAGATGCGTAAATAGATGCTCTGCTAGAAAATTTAAAAAATAGACAGACGCATCCTTAAATGCATTTATAGATGCATTTATAAATAGTCTTATAGACGCTTTTATAGACACGCAAATAGATGCTCCTCGAACAGATAGATGCGCATATAGACGGTTTATAGACGGTTTGATAGACACGCTACATAATATTTTTAAAATTTTGTGTGCTTGAACAAAATGCTATGTATGTTATGTATGCTATGTAGTTACAGGAATCCCATTTCCACATTGTGTAATTCAATTCTTACAACCAACCGCATTTTAATTAGCACTCTTGCAAGCACATCTATAGCCGACAATTACAATTCTAAATAAAACATTACAACTCCAAAACATTTAGTTCACAAGGCATTAATTGATAGAATGTTGCACAAGAAAATTGAAAGCCAAAAAAATAAAAAGAGTATATAAATTCATAGCTCAAAAAGTGCTTGTATGTACATATAGCACGAAGCTAAGCCACGTCCTATGGCTTCAAGTACCAAAATAAGAGGAGTGTATATACAAGAGGTATGAAGCCAAGCCAGTGGCTTTAAGTACAAAAAAGAGTAGCTAGCACTACTTCTATGACTAATCTAAGTTCTCCATGTCCTCGCTCCCTTCTATGATCCCTTTTGCACTCCCTTCTCTACCTCCTTCCTCATCTTCTTCCTCGTCTTCTTGTGCAGGGGCCTGTAAACAAGGGACAACATATCACTACTACACACGGATCTTATTGCAACGTTTAAGTAGCGACGTTTAGCGCGCATGGGGCACTAATCATCGGTATGAAAAGCGAGTCTCGTAAAGCATCGCTATATAGCAACTTTAGGCAAATGTCGCTATATAGTGACTATTATAAAAGTCACTATATAGCAACTTTTAAGTGTCGCTATATAGCGACATTGAGATACTATTTTATAGTGACGTTTTTCAGAGAGGTTTTTAACTCATATAGGCCTTAAAAGTTAGTTTTTTCCAATGACAAATTTTTTTAAATTTTCATACATGTTTGATCTTTTGAGAGAATAAAAGTATGAGAGCATGTACATCAAGCCTTTGAAGCTCATATATTCATGTCCAAGTTTGTGATGAAAAAAATCAATGAAGAGCATTTACATCAACTGTTTCATCTTGAGCCAAGTCTAAGGTGCCAAACAAGTCTATCTCTAACTCTATACCGAGTTGATCGCCTATATCATCATCATACTCTAGCATCATACGTTTACCTAAAAGTACTTGATCATCTTCTTTAATAAAGTGTGGTGATTCTTGATGATCGTTGTCTTCTTCCTCAATATCGTGATCTCCATCTTCCTCCCGTGCGATGTCATTATGCGCATCTTCCTCTTGGCTCATATTGTGATCTTCATCTTCTTCGCTAGATTCATTGGGATCAATTGGATTCGGCATTGGTAGTGGCATCTCCATATCCACATCTCTATCTTTAAAAATTTGCTTACTTCATGGTGCAACTTGGATCACGTACCACCACTTGGATCAGAACGATCCGGATGAAAAACCACCTATATTGAAGATGGGTGCCAAATGTCGTCAATTATATATATGAAATTATGCTCAAGTACATGTATCAATGGATCTTTAAAAATGAAATCTTCGATTAATTAAATCATTAGTATGCACCTGCTCATAGTGCTCGGGAAGAACAAAAGTATCACTTTCATCAGTCCAATGTTTGGTGGAGTCTATTGCAAAGAAACCGCTACTATCTTTTCTCACTGTCGCATGGGGACCATTGTAAATAGTTCTAAACCATTTTACATCAAGAATGAAAATACTAAATCATCTAAAATCAACTTCATAGATTTCACGTATGGTTCCACAATAATCCAACTGTGAAGAGAGAAGATTGGTATCTGAAGCACTTGCTCGGCTATCTTGTGTGAAGTTAGCCATGACTCCACAATCATACGTGACTCTCTTTGAATCAATGCGTTCCATGTGAAAATGTCATCCATATGACCATAATGCACTGTACTTTTTGTACTGCAAAAGAGCATCATTAAAACAATGAAGATGCATCTATTTTATAGCGTATATTGCCACATATAATTACTTAATTACGTCAAGAGGTAAGAAACTTACATGCATCATACATCTAGATGATAACTCTCACTCGTGCTTGTTTATTGTCTCTCCATTGCGTTCGGCTTTACGTAGAGCCAATTGTAGCCAATCAAGTGACATGTGAGTGGGGAGAAGAGCCAGATCCTATGGATATGGTTGCAATCACCTGTACATTACTCTGAATCTCATCGTTGCATTTATTCGTTCTGCTTTGGCCACTTCATATCTCTCAATCCACTTCTGCATCTCAGGGCTATTGAGGATACAAAACTTATTGAATTTCTCCATTTGCTCTTCGCTCATCTTTCTTTCAATCCCTTTTCCTTGGGGAACCTCGCCAATGATGCGATCATCATCTTTGTTATGCCAAGCTTGCGACATATCGGGATCCGTGGATGCAAGAAACTTCGTGATATATACTAATGACTCTTGCACAAGCCATCCCTCTCCCATGCTTGCTTCTGGTCTTGCTCTTTATCTTATAAATCCCTTCAAAGTTTTGATAAACCACTCGAGAAAAAACATCCATCGACTATGAACGGTACCTATAATACCCACCTCATCAACTATGTGCACAAGCAAGTGGACTTGAGTTGTCATAATGCTCGAGGGAAAGTGCTTCTCAAGCAAGCATACAGCTTCGATGGATTCCACCCTAGCCTTCTCGATGCTTGATATGGAGATCTCTTTTTGAGATATCCACATATTTCACATGTCCATGTAAGATATTTTCATAATCATTAATCAGCTTAAATTGAAGAAAATGCAATCAATGTGATTTGATAGTAAGCATGCCTCACAATACCACAGATCTTGAATATAGCATTTCTAACATCTTCTTGTAAGCACCCTTTTATTGAAATTGGGAGGATGTACTATCAAAGCAACAAAGAATTCATGTCAACAATATAACATAATCATAATTACGCTAACGCATCATGATTATCGGTACACTAATTCTATAGCTTAGAATACCTGTAAGACCTTGTGCCAATCATGGGATTTGATCCCATTAAGCTTATTGTCCTTTGAAAATGCGCCTTTCAAGCAATGCATGTACCCTATCAGTGTTTGAAAAGAGCCAATGTTTGCCTTGACCGCTACCTCCTCCGTCGTAGAGAGGATCCATGTTGCTTTTGGGAGGACAACTTTTCCCGAAGCATGCACTTGGGGCCACAAATGAGACATCCTATTCATAGCACACAAGTCTTCTTGCACTCCTCTTGAGTCTTTGGAACCAACCAAGTGTGCCCAAATAGTAGCCCCCACATTCTTGAAGATATGCATGGGATCCAAGGGATAATTGATTTGTAGCTGACCCCAATAAGGAAGCTTGTGAAAGATCGATAGCCTCTTCATACCAAGAGGAGGTTCCTCTCCATTCGCCCTCCAAGCCTGAATCCAGTCACTTGCCTTCAAATATGATGGTGGTGGATCAAGCTGACCTCCACGTGCGAGATGGTTTGGCAGAAGGTATCGAGCATGACCTTCATAAACATTTTTCCTCATATGTTTGGAGTATCGTGCAAGCGATTTCAAACCCAGTCCACAAACAGGACAAGCATGGTACCCACTTGTAACAAGTCCTGCACACGTGCATGAATGTGTTAGTATAAGACATGCGTATGAAAGAGAGTCATAAAAGCATAATCCTATATTATACTTGTAGAGACACAACCACGTACCTGCGCACTCTCCATATCCTGGGTAGTCATGCATGGTCCACATCAAGATACCCCTGACAAAAATATCATTGGTATGTCTAGGAGCTCTAGAAATATCAAAGACCCGCACTCCTCTCCATAATATCAGTAACTCCTCTATCAAAGGTGCTATGTACACGTCCATATTTTTTTCCTTGTACTTCCCTGGCACAAGTAGTGCAAGCATGAGGCGTCCTTTTTTTATTGTTAGCCATGGTGGGATATTGTAATTCACCACGACTATGGGCCATGTCGACCAAGATGTCGAGCATAATCTGAAAGGATTCATGCCGTCCATGGCGAGCCCAAGATGTAAGTTGCATGGCTCCCTCACAAAGTCCGGCCACTGATTGTTTATGTGCTTCCAAGCTACACAATCTGTGGGAATCCTCAACGTGTCATCAGGGGACCGATGAGATGCATGCCATGTCATCAACTCCGCTATGGATTTGCATCGAAACATGTGCTGTATTCTTGTAATGATGGGAAAGTGTCTACCGGTATCTGCTCACCCTGCAAGTCATCTCTATATCGTTGTTTCCCACACTTTGGACAACTAGCCAAATCTCCATGCTCACGATGAAAGAGAATACAATCATTATGGCAAGCATGGATGGTATCATAATCCATACCCACCATTGTTAGCATCTTTTTCGCTTCATCTCTTGATGCGGGCATGGTATTTGGTGCAGGCAACATCTTCTGGAGCAACCTATCACAATTCAAACATACATAGGCTTCGAACAATGATGATTTGGTACACTAATCCATACATGATTATTCTCAAAACAAACAATATCCAAATAATGAGTCAAATTAATGCAAGAGCTAACCTCATTGAGACCTCATTAAGGCCGAGACACTTGTATCCGACCACCCATACTTTACTTGCAGATTCAAGATTGAGAG
Source organism: Dipteris shenzhenensis (assembly GCF_047967505.1). Lineage (NCBI taxonomy): Eukaryota > Viridiplantae > Streptophyta > Polypodiopsida > Gleicheniales > Dipteridaceae > Dipteris > Dipteris shenzhenensis. The sequence goes on from NC_141611.1 coordinate 31,486,491, forward strand.
ACAAGCATGTAGTTTAGACATCCTAGCACCCTCGTACAATTGTGTTGATTGCAATTCTCGCAGTTCGACCTCAGACTCTGACATCACATGTACATGGGATGTAGTGCCCCTAAAAGTAGAATCCATCATGTCGACCATACCCTCGTCATCATCCGGGAGACTATAGTCTTGCTCAAAGTGTAAAGGTATATGCGTACCCTCGTCAGCCTCCTCATCCTGTTTTAAGATTTCGTGTAAATATAAGATCTTGTATTTCTAGGTATCGAATATTAACTGTGAACTTAAATAGCTTTGACTTACTGATAATCCATCAACACGTGCAACATCAACGGTGGGTACTGGTTTGGACTCCTCCCCATACATCCACAAGTGGCGCATGATAATATGATGTTGATGTCATACTTCATGCTTGCAATGAGTGCAATGACAATATAACCTCTCTGTAAGGCACTTTGTGCTCCCAGGCATTGGCACATCATCCGACGAGCTTCCACTCGTCCCTTCCATCTACACATAAAATCACAACATAAGTTGCAAGGAAATATATTAACAGTTATAAAAGAGCATCAATGAGCTTCTTTTTTAATTTAAAACATAAAGTGTCCTGAAGCGTCGCTATATAGCAACATTTTGACCTGTTCCGCTGCTATATAGTAATGCTTTGCTTTGTTCCATCACTATATAGCAACACTTTTAATTAAAAGTGTCACTATATAGTGATTCACCAGCATCGCTATATAGCGATGCTGTGGGTTAAAACCCGAACCTCGTGACATGTGGCGCTTTCTTTAGCAATCTCTAATCTCTATTGTAAGCAAAGCAATCTCTCCTCCCACCTATTTCCGACAACCTCCCACTCTATTCTCCACTCCCCACCACTACTCACCCCTCTCCTAACACTTGTGCTCCCTCTCCACTCTTCTCCCTCTTTGGTTTCTTGAAAGGAAGTTTTTCAAGAAGGTGAGCCTCTTTGAACAATGTAGGTAGGTTTTTTGTGAGATTTCATTTTGTGAGTGCTTCTCCTTGTATTGCTAAAGTTGTGTACTAGTTTTCATGCTTGATTTCAAAGGATTGAAGCAAAAAATGAGATTTCAAGAAAGAAAGAAGACTCACCTTTTCTAGTCTTTTTTGTATTTCTCTTCCTGCTCTTTCTCCTTGTCTCCTCAATCCAATCTCTTTGAGAAGTTGCTTTTGTAATCTCCTCCTTCCTCTAACATCTTATTTGAAAAATGGTATGTTTCCTCTCTTTTATAGGGCTAGTCCACAAAACACCGAGCGGGACATACTATTCTAGGTAAGTGCTTCCTCTTTTTTCCATTTGTTATTTTTGTTATTTGCATTGGCCTGCAACTAGCGCCTTAAGCGCTAGCTGCAGTGATGGGTGTAGGAACCCTCTCTTCCCCTCTCTTCCCTCTTTTTTCTTTCTTCTCTCCTCTTCTTTCCCTTCTTTCCTTCTCCTTCTCCTTCTCCTTCAATCTTTCAATTTCTTTCCCCATCTTTTTCCCTCTTTCCTTTCCCTCTTCTTCTCTCTTTCCCCCTTCTCTTATGCTCATGCATAAGCATAAGCATAAGCATGAGCATATGTCTCCTTCTCTTATGCTTATGCTTATGCTTATGCATAAGCATAAGAGAAGGAGACATATGCTCATGCTTATGCTTATGCATGAGTATAAGAGAAGGAGACATATGCTCATGCTTCCCCCCCTCTTTCCCCTCTTCCAATCTCTCTTTCCTTTCCCTCTTCTTCTCTCTTCCCCTCTTTTTCCCCCTCTTTTTCCTCTTTCATGCTCATGCTCTTATGCTCATGCATAAGCATAAGCATGAGCATATGTCTCCTTCTCTTATGCTTATGCTTATGCTCATGCATAATGTCTCCTTCTCTTATGCATAAGCATAAGAGAAGGAGACTAAGAGAAGGAGACATTATGCATGAGCATAAGCATAAGCATAAGAGAAGGAGACATTATGCATGAGCATAAGCATAAGCATAAGCATGAGCATATGTCTCCTTCTCTTATGCTTATGCTTATGCTCATGCATAATGTCTCCTTCTCTTAGTCTCCTTCTCTTATGCTTATGCATAAGAGAAGGAGACATTATGCATGAGCATAAGCATAAGCATAAGAGAAGAAGACATATGCTCATGCTTATGCTTATGCATGAGCATAAGAGAAGGATGTCTCTTTTTCCCTCTTTCCTTTCCCTCTTCTTCTCTCTTTCTTTCCCTCTTTCCCCTTTTCCAATCTCTCTTTCCTTTCCCTCTTCTTCTCTCTTCTCCTGTTTTCCCCCCTCTTTTCCCTCTTTCATGCTCATGCTCTTATGCTCATGCATAAGCATAAGCATGAGCATATGTCTCCTTCTCTTATGCTTATGCTTATCCTTATGCATAAGACTCCTCTCTTCTCTCTTTCCCCTCTTCCAATCTCTTTTCCTTTCCCTCTTCTTCCTCTTTTCCTCCCTCTTTTCCTTTCCCTCTTCTTCCCTCTTTCCCCTCTCTTATGCTCATGCTCTTATGCTCTTATGCTTATGCTTATGCATAAGAGGAGACATATGCATAAGCATAAGCATAAGAGAAGGAGACATATGCTCATGCTTATGCTTATGCTTATGCATGAGCATATGCCTCTTTTCCTCTCTTTCCCTCTTCTTCTCTCTTCTTTCCCTCTTTCCTTTCCCTTTTCTTCTCTCTTTCCCCTCTTCCAATTTCTTTTCCTTTCCCTCTTCTTCCTCTTTTCCTTTTCCTCCTATTTTCCCTCTTCTTCCTTTTCTTTCCCTCTTGTTTCCCTCTTCTTCTCTCTTCTTTCCCTCTTTCCTTTCCCTCTTCTTCCTCTTTTCCTCCCTCTTTTCCTTTCCCTCTTCTTCCCTCTTTCCCCTCTTTTATTCTCATGCTCTTATGCTTATGCTCATGCTTATGCTTATGCTTATGCATAAATGCATGAGTATATGTCTCTTTTTCTCTCTTTTCCTCTTCTTTCCCTCTTCTTCCCTCTTCTTTCCCTCTTTCCTTTCCCTCCTCTTCTCTCTTTCCCCTCTTCCAATCTCTTTTCCTTTCCCTCTTCTTCCTCTTTTCCTATGCTTATGTTTGTTTTTTTTGTTTTGTTTTCATGTTTGTGTCTATGTTAGACATGGGATCACGTTGCACATCCGATGAGTACGAACAGCCTCGCAGGAAGAGACATCACGATCTATATGCTCTAGAGGACTTTGATTCCTCTCAGGCGACACATGAGGGGAATACCCCTGGTCTGACTCCTCTCGGACCTAGCACTGTGACTACCCTTGGTCCGACTCCTCTTGGACATAGCACTGTGACTATCCCTCGGGGAACTCAGTGATGGCCACCATGAGGAGGTTGATGAGCCATCACTTCAAGAGCGGCATTGCTACCGATTGGCGGTATCAAGATGACCAAAAGAAGCAGGCGGTCATTGATGAATTAAAACAAAAATACCCTAACCCGCAAAATTGGGAGTTTAATGAGAATTATATGTGAGAGTGCATGGGTTTGGTTTTGAAGCATCGTAGATCAACCTTGCATACTTCCATCGCAAAGGGGATGGCTAACCCAGCTGGGCAGACAAAGCTAATTGGAAGTTCTTCAAGAAGCAGAATAGGGACCATCCCGAAATGTTCGAGGGTCAGAGGAGGGCTGCAAAGAGATGGCTAGACATCGTAGGTACTTTGCACTTTGGTGCAGGCAGATGGTTGGCGTTCGAGGCAACCATGGTAAGTCTACTTCTTCTCATTTAATGTATTGTTCTATTTGTTTTACTACATAATATTACATGCACTTTATCTAACTCTAACTCCCGTAAATTGGATCAACAGCAAGCTACGATGGGTCGTCTTCCTATAGATGCAGAGATGCGACATGCATTTCACATAGGAATAAAGCCGTGGTTTATTGAGCAAGAGGTGATGGGAGCGACGGTCGATTGGGCTGAGGTGGCTGCTCACACGGTATACATCTACTCCTACTTGTAATCTCACTTTTTAAATTGTTTTATTCTTTAAGTTCCAATCTAACTTTCAATTTATATGGTTCACTCTTAGGGTCAAAGCTTGAGCATCCCATCACTGGAGGTGAGCGATCACCAAGGCCAGGGATCAGACGCACGTGACGAGGATCAGGGAGAAGGCACAGCTCACGAGGACCAAGGAGCATGCCCACAAGATGAGGATGAGGATGAGGTGATTCGAATGAGTAGTAGTAGTAGTAATAGTAGTAGCAATTTGCATATACTTCGCCATGTATGTCATAATTTTTGTATATCCGCTCGTTTGAGCAATTTTGTATCACCCTTTTCGAAAGGGTAATTTCGTAACAAACAATGTTGTATATGTTCGACATATATATGCTTTGTTGCTTGATCATTTCATTTGAGCGATTTTGTATCACTCTTTTCGCAAGGGAGATTTTTTAATAAAAAACTTTTTTTGTAATTACTAAAAAAAAAGCATTAGTGGGGCAAAACAGGGCTTGCTATGGCCCTGTTTAGCCCCACTAATGCTTTTTATTAGTTCTGTTAATTGTTGCTATATAGCGACATTTACCAGTGTCGCTATATAGCGACGATTATCAGTGTCACTATATAGCGATGTGTGGGGGTTAAAGGTCACTGTGCCTTTACCCCGGTTATGTAGAATACTCAAACACATATATAAATGAATGAAAAAGAAGATTAGGGCGGTTCTGCACCCACCAAAACTTGTGTGGCTCTCTGTCTCTGTCTCTGTCTCTGTCTCTCCTTCTTCCATTCTTTCTTCCGTTGAGAGCACTCTCAACTGGTATCAGAGCTCGGGTGATCTAGATGAGCGTGCTGAATGCTTGAAGCTCAGTAGCTCTGTGGGAGGAAGAAGAAGCTCTGTGGGAAGCTTTGTGAGTGACTTTACTTGCATCCGAGTGTGTAGAGACCTTGGAGGAACCTTTGGAAAAGTCACTTTGGTTTTGCGAAGTGGTTTTGAGAGCTTGTTAAGAGTTTTCAAAGAAAAAGTCATTTTTTGAGCTTGAGTCCCTATTCCGTTCGATGACAGAGACTCTGTATTGACTTGTAGAGGAAACTATTGCTTGCTTTTGGTGTCCACTTCACTTCAGGAGCTTGGAAACACCTTCATTCTTGAATCTGGTATCATTTCATTGGATTTCTGGCTCACTATGTCAGTTTCTGTGTTTTTTGCCCGGGTATTGGAACTCAAGTTTAGAGCAACCATTTGCAGATCTGTGAGTTCCGGTGGACTCAGGAGGTCCTAAAACTTCTATGTTGCACATCATTCGCACTCCGGTGGAGTTTACAAACAGCTCTGTTTCCAAAAACGTTTTTTAGTCTGTGTGTTGGACCCAATAATTGAGACCACGGTTTCCAAAACCGTCTGTCCCATTGCATTCCGGACACCAAAAAACCCCTACCTGTCAGTTCTTGTGCGATTCGGTGGAGGATTTTCAGAGTTATAGATCTCTGTGTATTCGATTTCGTCTCTCTGTTATGCATTTTTCATTCTAAGGTTTTGAAACCTTAGATTTATTCCACATGGCAGTGGATAAATGTTGACTCCCATTTCTCACTCATCAGTTGGGATTTTGGAGTTCTGGCAGAAAAGAGAGATATTTGTAGATTTTCTTGCTGAGTCCGATTATGCAATGGCGCCCATGTTTTGAGGCATCTCAGGTTCTATTTTCAGTAGCGGTCATTACCGTGGGACTATGATTTCTTGAGCATACCTTATGCAGATCACTTTGGTTGTAGTTTGAGCAGTGTGCGCTCATTCGTGGTATGCATTGGGTTGCAGTGGATGATTTATAGGCCATTTGGATGCATTGCAGTCCTTATTAGATGCGCTGATAGGCTCAAATTGCCTTGTGGGATGCTATTTTTTATGGACGCTTTGCACATGGATGCTATTTTAAGGTGAGGGACAGCTTTGACACATTGCAGGTGATGCACTGATAGTGCTATGCTCTCTTGGATGAGATATTATTGATGCATATGCCAGTGGATGATGTTTATGCTTGAGTCATTTGGCACTTATTGGCATTTTCTTTTGGGCCAGATTTGCTCATATGGATGCATAGTATATGCACATGAGTCAAATGCATCTTTTGATGCTTTGAGCTTTGAGTTTTGGTGATATTTCACTCTATTAAGGGATACATTTGGGTGCACTTGGTATTTGGTGTGATTCTCTCTTGCAGGCACTAGCATTTGGGATTTTGTTTCATTTGCATCATGGCATCCTCTTCCATGTCTGAAAAGGAGTTTTTCAGCATTAAAAAGTTTGATGGGACAAACTTTTCTTTGTGGAAAGAACAAATAAGGAATGTGCTTATTCAAAAGAAGCAGATTAAACCCTTGGCAGGGATTGAAGCTAAGCCTGCAAATATGTCTCAGGATGATTGGAATGAGTTGGATACATTAGCAAAGTCTACTATTAGGCTTCATCTTGCAGAGTCAGTTTGTTTCACAGTAGAAAATGAGCAGACTACTGAAGATTTTGTGGAAGAAACTGTATGAGAAGGAAACTGCCTCTAATAAAGTTTACCTCATGAAGAGGTTGTTTGAGCTACAGATGAAGGAAGGGGTCTCCATTGCTTCTCACTTGAATGAATTCAATATTATTTTCAGCTAGCTTCAGGCTCAGAAAATGAATTTTGATGTGGAGACTAAGGCAATATTTCTCGTATGTTCATTGCCATCCTCATGGGATACCTTCCGTACAGATGTCAGTAACTCTGCACCTAGTGGAGTACTGAAATTTGATGATGTTGTGGGTAGCTTGTTGGCCGAGGAGATTAGACGGAAGTCTATGGATGGCAACAAGTAGGATGCAGCCTAAAATGTGCAAAGGGGCAGATCACAGTTCAGGGGGAAGTCCCAAGAAAGAGGGAAGTCTCGTAGCAAATACAGGGCACGGAACATTGAGTGTTACCATTGTGGCAAGAAGGGCCATATGAAAAAGGATTGCTACAAGCTGAAAAGAGAGCAAAAGGATAAGAAAAAGAATGCAAATTGGGGTGCAAATCAAAAGGAAGAGAGTCCAAGGGAGGACAAAGGAAAAGTAAAGATCGAGGAGATCAATGCAGTCACACATGATAGTGACAATGACGTTCTCTTCATGTCTAGTTTATCTGCAGAGTTGCTTGCCACTTCAGATGATGCATATTCCCAGGATTGGATTTTGGATTCTGGTGCTTCATTCCATGTTACTCCCCATAGGGAATGGTTCTTCACTTATGACAGTGGAAAGACAGGTTGTGTGCATCTTGGAAATGACTATGCATGTGACATAGTGGGAGCAGGTGACATAAAGTTTTCTTTTGCAAATGGGTCTGCATTTATTTTAAAACATGTGAGACATGTGCCTAAGTTGACCAAGAGTCTTATTTCAGTGGGTCAGCTAGATGATGCTGGTTTTCACACCACTTTTGGCTTTCAAAGTTGGAAAATTCAGAAGGGCTCTATGCTTTTGGCCAGGGGTGCCAAGTGTGGAACTTTGTATCCCTTACATGTATCAGGGGTATTTGATCAGGTTGTTGCAATAACCGAGCAACCAAGCACTTCTTTGTGGCATTGGGGCACATGAGCCAGAATGGAATGAAACTCTTATGCCGTTTGGATTATGTACCGCATTTGAGTTTCTCTGATTTTGAATTTTGTGAGCACTGTCTCTATGGGAAGTAGACTAAATCAGCCCATAAAAGAAGGGGAAAGAAAGAGTTTGAAAAACTTGATTTGGTGCATTCAGACGTATGTGGTCCCATGCCTACACGGTCATTAGGCGGGGCTGAATACTATGTGACATTCATTGATGATGCAACTAGGAAAGTGTGGGCTTATGCTATAGCTCGGAAGAGTGATGTGTTCCAGGTATTTCAAAAATGGTTGGCCTTGGCTGAGAATCAATCAGGTAGAACACTTAAATGCCTACGGACTGACAATGGTGGACAGTTTTGCGATACACATGGGATTAAGAGGGAGATCACATCCCCTCGTACTTTAGAGCAAAATCCAGTTGCAGAAAAGATGAACCGTACCATTCAAGAAAGGTTGCAATGCATGCTTTCCAATGCAAGTCTTTTTGGTGGTTTTTGGGCTGAGGCAATGAAGACTACAATGCATGTGATCAATAGATCACCTAGTAAGAGTTTAGATGGTGGTATTCCTAAAGAGGCATGGAGTGGCAAGAAGCCCTCTTACTCTCATTTGTGTATATTTGGGTGTGAGGCATATGCACATGTGCCAAAAGAGCTTCGAAAGAAGCTAGATCCTAAGTCTAGGAAATGCATCTTTCTGGGTTATGGTGAAAGTGGAGAGATGGGCTATCGTCTCTAGGATCCAAAAGCACAGAAGATCATACATAGCCATGATGTGGTCTTCAATGAGAAGAAGATGCATAAGGCACCCATGAGGGATGTGGAAATGAGGAGAATCACTTTTCAGGATGTGAATGCACCTACGTATGTTGATAGACACCAAGCTGTCCATGCACCAAATGTGCAAGAAATGGTACCACCAAGTACTCCCACAAGTATACAATCAAGGGTAGATGATGGATGATCTATTGGTGGAAATGATGAGCCAAATGTGGCTGATATGCAGGTCAGACTGCAAGCTGAAATGACATTGAGAAGATCATCTAGAGTGTCTAGACCGCCTGATAGGTCTGTTCCAGGGGTAGACTATGTGATGATTACTGATTGCGGGGAGCCTTCTGGCTACAGAGAGGCTATGATGTGCGAGGATCAACGCAAGTGGGAGTATGCTATGCAATCAGAGATGAGTTCACTTATGAAGAATAAGACTTGGGACTTGGTTTCTTTGCCACATGGAAAGAAAGCATTGCCATGTAAATGGGTCTACAAAATGAAGGTCACAAGTGATGATGTGCCTAGGTACAAGGCCTGTTTGGTCGCTAAAGGGTTCAAGCAAGAGAAGGGTGTGGACTTTGATGAGATATTCTCTCATGTTGTGAAGATGACCACACTTAGATGCATGCTTGGACTAGTGGCATCAGAGGATATAGAGCTTATGCAGATGGATGTCAAGACAGCATTCTTACATGGGGATTTGCATGAGGAAATTTACATGGTGCAGCCGGAAGGCTTTGAAGAAAAGGGCAAAGAGCATTTAGTTTGCAAGCTGAAGAAGAGTCTCTATGGTCTTAAGCAAGCACCTAGAGAATGGTATCAGAAGTTTAATGCTTTCATTCAGTCCCAAGGTTTTAGAAGGAGTGAAATTGATCACTACCTTTACACTAAAAGGGCTAAGGATAATAGCCTGATAATCTTGGCACTATATGTGGATGATATGCTATTGGCTAGCAAGAATACTTATGAGCTAGATGCATTAAAGGCCAAGTTGCATGAGGCCTTTGATATGAAGGATTTGGGACTTGCAGGTCATATTCTTGGTATGCGCATCACGCGTGATCGGAGTAGGAAACTCCTTTGGCTTTCACAAAAAGAGTATGTTACAAAAGTATTGCAGTGTTTCAATATGGAGGGGGGGAAGGCAGTGAGTACTCTATTGCCTCCATATGTGAAACTGAGTCATACAGATAGTCCCAAATTAGATGAGGAGAGGGCCATGATGGCCAAGGTTCCTTATGCATCAGCAGTTGGGAGTCTTATGTATGCTATGATAGCTACTAGACCAAACATTGCATTTTTAGTGGGAGTTGTTAGTCGGTATATGGCTAATCTAGGAAAGAGGCAGTGGGAGGCAGTTAAGTGCATCATGAGGTACATGAAGGGTACCAAGGAGATGTGCATCTGCTTTGGTAAAGGAGACATGTGTGTACTTGGATACACAGATTCAGACTATGCAGGGCATGTGGATAGTAGGAGATCCACTTCTGGTTATGTGTTCACCTTTGCAGGTGGTGCAGTGTCGTGGATGTCTCGCGCACAAAAGTGCGTTGCTTTGTCTACCACAGAGGCTGAGTATGTTGCAGCCACAGAGGGTTGCAAGGAGGCTATATGGCTTGATCAACTAGTGGGAGATTTGGGGATTCATACAGGTGTACCGACATTGCATAGTGATTCCATGAGTGCTATTCAGCTAGCACGGAATCCGGTCTTTCATGCAAAGACCAAACACATTGAGGTCAGGTACCATTTCATCAGGGAGGTACTTGAGGACAAGCGCATAGAGCTTGTCAAGGTTCATACAATCGATAACCCTGCAGATATGCTAACGAAGAGTCTACCTAGTCAACGGTTTGAGTATTGTCGTGTATTGATGGGCATTGGATAGTATGCTCACTGGTTGTTCTCCCTTAAAGGCACATTGTCCTTTAAGTGGGAGGTTGTGAGGTCACTGTGCCTTTACCCCAGTTATGTACAATACTCAAACACATATATAAATGAATGAAAAAGAAGATTAGGGTGGTTCTGCACCCACCAAAACTTGTGTGGCTCTCTGTCTCTCTCTCTCTCTCTCTCTCTCTCTCTCTCTCTCTCTCTCCTCCTTCCGTTCTTGCTTCTGTTGAGAGCACTCTCACGACATTTATCAGCGTTGCTATATAGTGACACTTTATAGCAATGCTTCTTTTCTGACGCTTTTAACGACTTTAATAACGATGTTTGCGCCCGTTAAAAAAAACTTTTAATGTAAAAAGTGTCGGTATTTTCGTCGAAAAGAGCCTATGCCTTGTAGTGTATATCAATGTATGAAAAATCGAATCTTTACTTATAATATTGACATTATTTAATTACTTTCAAATACCTCGGGGGGCACTCCAGTAGCCCGGATATACTGCTCCTCAGTAATCAACCCGTCATTATAGAAGTGCTTCCATGTATCTCCTCTGTGATGGTGGTGATGGTAGGCTATCTCGACAGGAGTAGTGTATCTGCCCACAATATCAAGCTGCAAGATGACACAATTTGCGGAGGGGTTAGTACAAAGAAACAACCTCCTAGTAAACTACATAAACAATATAATTTGAGATCGATACTTACAAATCGGGCCTCCCATGATTCAACACCCCCTGCTCCAAAATGCATGCTTCCAAATTGCTCCATTTGGATCCTTCATGCCTCCACATGCTGCAGACTAGGTTCCTCCCTCGCTGACTTCATTGCTTTCTTCCACTTATGCTTGTGAGTGGTGTGGGGTGGGTCCCTTGGTGGTTGACGTCCTTCGAGCCTGGCAAGCTGTGCTAGTACCTGCCTCTTAAGTGAAGATCTTTTATTGCCAAGTATAACTTGCAAACCATCTATGGATGGAGCAATGCAAGTTTGAATGCATTACTCAGGTAAGCTTTAAAGTCTATTTTGCAAACATGGTGAATTATGCTAGTGGGTCAATTATTCGAGTGCTTTTCCTCATTTATGGTTTTCATGTGTAGGCTATTGTGTAAAATGCTTCCAAGGGAGAATAAATTACCGACCTCAAGAGATATGGCAAGGCAACATGTGACCTCGCTTGGAGGATTAGATTAGAAGTGCATCCATGCATGCGTCAACAATTGCGTTTTGTTTTGTGGACTACATAAGGATGCAAGAGACTGTCCTACTTGTGGAGAGGCAAGATATAGAGCAGATCTCAAAACTTTGGACGTGCCTCGTAAGGTTCTGCAACATTTTCTGATAATCCCTCGCATCCAACATATGTTCAAGTGCAAATCCATTACAGAGCTCATGTCATGGCATTCCTCCCATCGATCAATTGATGGCAAGTGGAGAACTCCCGCAGACACTCCTGCGTAAAAGCATATTGAAGACACATGGCCAAGCTTCAAGGAAGAACCTAAGAGCTTGAGACTTGGATTGGGTATGGATGGTGTGAGCCCATTTGGTCTCAAAAGCACCTCTTACAGTGTATGGCCAGTGATATCCCTTCTAACTTCATGAAAACATAAAGTCAAAAATCCTGATGTTTATTTGGAGCCTTTGAGTGACAAGCTAGAGATACTTTGGAGAGGTATCGAGGTGCATGATGTCAGTAGGCCTTCCTCGTCACGAGACTTCAACTGCAAAGCAATATTGATGTGGACGATGCATGACTTCCCAGGCTATGGCGAGTGTTCAGGTAAGCATTGCACTTCTAATTATGAGTAGGCAAAGGATGTGGCACCCTAAACCCACCTTCAACTCTTAATTGCATCTATTGTTTAGGTCTCACTACATCGAGCTACCATGCATGTCCTGTTTGTGGTCCTTCACTTGTTGCCTCACGGGCAGATGCATTGAATAAGGTCATCTATGAGAATCACCATCGATTTCTCCCACCTGATCATCATAGATATGTTGCCCCTTGGAATGAAGTCCTCCCACAATCACTCACTGCGGGAGATTGGATGAGAATTTGGGACGGTTCCATGACTCCTCCACCACTTGGCATGAGCCGATAAAGGTTTGTAACTATTGTGTGCTATATTGGCTAGAAATAAAAATTGCCCGCCAACACCAGCTTTTGTTTAGATACTCCATCTTTTATCGTTTACCATATTGGTCCCACCTCAAGATCAATCACCTGCTTGATCCCATGCATATCTTCAAGAATGTGGCATCTACCATTTGGGAGCATTTGAACGAGACATGAGATTCCGCAAGCATAAGGAAGGATCTACATACCACAGGGAGGATGCGTGAAGCTTGGCCACAAGAGAGACCAAATGGGTGTGTTCTTTTACCTCATGCACCATGGAGGTTATCAAAGCTAGAGATGGCAGTAGTGAAGCACGCTATTACTACAATTCGTACTCCCACTGGATGCATGAGGTGTTTGAAGGGGGCCTTTACAAAGAGCAAGAAAAGAGGTGTAGAGCAATTATATGGCTTGAAATCTCATGATTGGCACAAGATGCTCCAAGTCAGTATTTTATATGCATAATATATTTTTTCTTTCAAATTTGTGAGTGAATTAGAAGCAACTAATCAACCACCTCCTCGTGTGTTTAGTTCATACTACCTACTAGCATTTCTTGTAGTGCATCAAAGGACGTGAAAAATTGTATTTACAAGATGGGCAAGCTTGTGAGGTACTTTACATGATACAAAATATGATGCGTATCAATGCTCCATGCAAGGTGTTCATAATGCTAATATGGTGTACTTTTTCAATTTTAGGTATGTGAGTTCAAAGGAAATAGATCCCACCATGTTGAGAATGCTCGAGTTATGTCAGTGGAGGTGGTTTGTTTAGTGGAGGAGACATTTCCATGTTCTATTCTCACAAGCCAACTACATCTCATAGTGCATTTGGTGGATGAGATTGCTATATGCGGTACTATACATGCACGATGGTTGTTCTTCCTCGAGCGCTTCATGAAGACCTTGAAGGGCTTCATGAGACAAAATGCAAGAGCCGAAGGTAGCATGGCCGAGGGTTGGTTGGTACAAGAGTCACTTGTATATATTTTTGAGTTTCTTGTTGATGTGGATAGCTCTCTCCCATGACTATGGAGAGATGATGAAGACCTAAGAATGACCTCTATTGTGCCTCAAGGGAAAGGACGCAACAAAGTAATAGACACGGAGTTGCTTAATAATATCAACCTCTATTGCGTGCTTAATAGTGATGTGATGAAAAGACGGGTGACAAGATACGAGGATGCAAAGGCAAGAAGACAAGAAGAAAGGGCCCTCTTTTATACACACCATGGATCTCGTGTGCCATACCCTTAGTATTTAAGAGCACTTCCAAAGTATATTCATGTGGATTGGCTACTTGATGAAATGGAGAAAGCAGAGAGAGGAGGGGATGCATATCACAATGGAAGAATGGGAGTATGCTAGGGGATGCATGAGCAAGGTCGCTATATAGAATGTTATCAATAAGTTAGGAGCTTTCAATAATTTAGATTGCTTATTTAATTGATTTTTTCTTGGTGTAGTACACTATGTTCAATGCTATATGGTGTGAGGGCAAGCATTTTCGAACACAATGGATTGATGATAAGAGAAACACACAAGATTGCGGTGTCATTGCTAGCTTTGAGGGAGCTAATTCGAGCGCTCAACTTAGAAACCTTATACATTCAGACCCAGTTACTACAGCAAGATATTATGTACATAAATTTCAAGCTCTCAAAACATTGATTCGCAATGACCCATTGATTGTAGGAAAAACGAATGACTTCTTCTTTGTGTTCCAAAATAGAGGAAGCCAGCATGATCATGGTCTTCTATGGGTTGAGAGTGCACCTATTTTGGAATTTCTCTAGATAAAGATATAGAAGCTTTTGTTGATAAATACATATCAACAAACATATCTTTGTTTCCATTTGAAAATAAAGAAATTCAAATTCATAAACATCGCAAAACTTCTACAAAAGACAAAAGCAATGTAGATTTGGTTTCCCAAGACCCCCAATGAGCACAACGAAGATTCTAATTCCATTGGAAATTCATTCAAATGATAAAACTCTAAAGCAAAACATGAAGAAAATCAAGTCACTGTTACTAGAAGATTCAACATTATCATTAGACTATATCTCCTTCTTAGCAGCTACAAAACTATCCAAACATGAGTACATTCAAAGCTTATGTTCTTCTATTTTAGAACCAACAATATTATTTAAAAGGGATCCTAAAGACATATATACAAATAGCTTCAGTCCAACATTATCTAATTTGTGGGGAGCAAACACTAATGTGAAATTTATACTAAATCCACATGGAGCCGCTGCATACTATACATCATACATGACAAAGATAGATAAAGAGACTACTGAGGTAGTTAAAGCTTCTATGTTGCAAAGTGTGGCAGAAAATGCTCAACCAAACGAATGCATCAGACGAATAGGAAATGCAATCTTAAATACTCAACACATAAGCTCACAGCAAGTTGTATACTTATCCCTCTCACTACCACTTTCAACATCATCCAGGTGCTTCCAATACATAAACACAAGCCCTTCAGAGAAATGCACCTTGCTATTGAGAAGAGGCCAAACCAACTAGAACAACTAGACCCAAATAGTACAAATATTTTCTTTGATGATGTCATCACCAAATATTTGAAGCACCCCATAACCCTACAATGCATTTGCCTAGCCACCTTTGCTGGTCACTACAACTTCTCAACAGTAAAACCGAAGAAGCACAAGAAAGAAAGAGTTATTCACTTCAACAACTACAGCATAAACATTGATCCCAAAAACCAATGTAGAGAGCTATGTACATTGTTTCTACCATACCACAATGTGGAACCATCTTTGAAGGACATGAACACTACATGGCATGACAAATACAACGATAACAAAGATGTCATAGACAAAAACAAAGCACATTTTAACAAAATTCAACCATCGCTATCACCTACTTGCATAAATAATTCTAGTACTACAACAACCTCAAATCAATCTCACGACAAAAATTTAAACATGTACGACATTGCTGTTGATATGCCAAAAACAAAAAAATCAAATGCAACTCCAAAGTCATTTCTCTTAAGATATAAGCTAACTCCCCAGAATGACTATTATTCCACATTCCAACAACTAAATGAAGAACAACGCCTAATTATCAATTACATCATGCTAAAAAAGAGATTGGAACCAACACAAAAAATCTATCTCTTCCTAACTGGCAATGGAGGCACAGGTAAAACAGTCACATTGCTACTTATTGTGTAAGCGCTTCTACGGTATTACTCGCACAAGCAAACTACCAACATTGATTTGCCAAAAGTTTTGTTGCTTGCCTATATAGGCAAGGTAGCATTCAATATTGGAGGAACAACTATCCACGTAGCTCTCCATTTGCCTCTTATGTCATTGCATTACACAACCCTGTCCACTGAGAAACTTCAAGAATTATCCCAACTTTACAAAGACCTCAAACTAGTTGTCTTCGATGAAGTGTCTCTACTTGGCCATGACACGCTAGTGGTTGCGGATTTGTGACTTAGGGAGATCAAACATAACCACATGCTATCATTTGGTGGGGTAGACATACTGCTATGTGGAGACCTATGCCAAGCAAGCCCCACAAAAGATTCATGGATTTTTATGGAAAAATTAACAAACAATTTTAAAATATCTACCTATTGGGAAGATAATGTGCTCCTATATGAGCTAACCATATGTATGCGACAAACAAATCAACAGTACATAGAAGTCCTAAACAAAATAAGAGTGGGAGAACAAACTCTCGATGACATAGCATACATAAACAACAACTTTTGTCGCAAGCTTGTACATAAACAAGACATACCTCACTTATTCTACACAAATGCAGCAAAAGACATTCACAACAATGAAGTATTTGAATTACTAACAACAAAATCGTTTATCATTCATGCAATAGTCAAAAAACTTAAAACATGTAGTAAAAAATTAGCAATACCATCAGACCCAAAGAACATTGCAAGACTACACAAATTACTACATTTGAAACCAGGAATGATAGTAGAAATATGCTCAAGAAATTTGGACATTGTAGATGGCTTAGTCAATGGTGCAGATGGAATATTCAAAGACTCAAGTGAAAATACAAATCCACATGTTCTTTGGATTCTCTTCAACAACAACAACATTGACAAAATGACTTGTCTCAACAACAAGCACTTATACACCAACAAAATTGCTTCCAATTGGACTCCAATACATCCAATCACTCACGAATTTCAAATAGGGAAAACCACTTGAATACAGTATCCAGAACACGATTCCCAATACAACCAGCAGCTGCAAGAACAATACATCATTTTCAAGGCCTGTCCATGGATTCTCTGGCATTTGATCCCTCCTCCATCAAATCTCATGGCCTTACATACACGTCTATCACACATACGCAACCTCCAAAAATTGTTTATCATCAATCCAATAAAAAATAAGCACATCAACAAAGTTGAACCCAATGTTCTCAAGGAAATTGATCGCTTGAAAAATCAAAGACCATGGAATACAAAACAAATGGATTTCTCCAACCATAACAACAAAGTTAAAACTTTGCAATCACTCAATACGAGAGCTCTAAAATCACACTTTCATGATATTATTAATGACAAAGGTCTACTAAATGCATCAATACTTTGTGGAAGAAAGAGTCGCATGGGACCTGCCACAAACTGAATTCAAGAGGCGTTTTCAAACAGACAAACTACAAGATGAACCCGCTCTCCAACTAAGTAAGCTCGAACAAGGTTGGCGAGAAGATGGACGCATGTACCTTGGTAAGATGAAACATTTAGTTGCCAAATGTGACCCACATCCAGTTAATAAGTACCTCACGGCCTAGTTCATTTGCAGGCCTAAGGAATAAAGTTTGCAAAGACATGAAAAAGATAAGCAGGCATGAAACATTTAATGTTGCTAATGTGACAGCCATTGACATCGAGGATGGCATGACCAACTCTGACACCAGCAGTGATGATGGAAGAGCTAGTGCGCGAGATAAGCACTCTAAAAATGGAAAATCCAAGTCCACAACAGAAACATCTAATGAAGATCACCTAGAATCCATGACCATGAAGCTAAGAGAAAAAATGATGCATGCCATGGAACAAAAGCTTCACATGTTCAGCCGCACCTCATACTTCTCCACGAGAAAATGTATGGTGTCTAAATTGCATGACCAATCATACAGCAAAAAAATGCCCTGTCCTAAGAGCCAGGATCCCTATACAAGCAAATCCATCGCCAAGGTTGTGGTACCACATCTGCATAGTCAATGGGCATGACAAAAATAGTTGCATCTTCAACATGTGCAACAACCCACCCCGACCTCAACAATACCAACCGGCACCCATCCTAGTGTACAAGCAACCGGCACTTGCACAAGCACCCCCAGCTCCGAGGTTGAATCTTGTTCCCATCATGACCCAAGTCCCGCAATTACTCAGGAATCCAAATCCACAACCATATCCAAGAGTTCCAAATCCAGCTCCTCCAACAGTTCCAATACAACAACTTCAAGCCAAGGAAGTGAATTCGCAATTCAAGTATGAACATGAGTACCCAGTGTACTATGTGGAAGGAGTAGAAGGTTTAATACCAGTCTATGCGAATCAAGTTCAGCCAAACACATATCGAGCACCAATCAAGTGCTACAGTTGTGGAGAGAATCACAAGATTGCAGAGTGCCCTCATCATAGTAGCCCCACTACTTTCCAACCACTCTGAATAGATTGTGGCATAGGCCATGCATGTATGGATTATCCCATGAAAAATAAGCTCCTACAACAAAATGAGGCTAAGCTTGACGTCCCAATCGGCATTGACATTATTGGGGTGGACCATCCGGCAAGCATATTATCACAAGTTGTGAATGTAATTACAAGCAATCAAAAAGAGGCCACCAAGGGCCCTAATATTCCAATTCAATACCAACAACCTATTTAAAAGAAAGCACAAGTTCCTAACCCTCTGCCAAGCAATGAGTAGCCAAGATCATTCACATCATCTCCCGAGCCTCAAATAAAAGAAGCTCCATACCTAATGCAGAAGTGGAGAAGGCTCGATTTCAGGCACTTCAATAATGGGTGCAAAAGGAACAAGCTCAGTATGAGGCTGAGAAGTAAGCACAAGATCCGATCCTTGCCTTGGTCCCACTGAGTATTGACATTGTACTTGAGCATTTGTTCCACCAACAAACTCCACAACATAATGTACCACCATGCCAACTTGAAGGTGCTCTCTAGCATTCTAAGTTGCCATGTGTCAATCTCCATTGGAATCCTCTTATGGAATTGTCCCAATATCTAAGAGAGCTTGAAAGGATGGACCTGTCCACCTATGGAAGACAAAGAAGATATCCTTGTGCAGATGGGTGAGAGAGATGACATATGCAACATCACTATTTCTTTGATCCATAAAGCATATGATGAAGTCCAAGCCATAGTGGATGGTAGATCAGGAGTGAATGTCCTATCCAAGGAGCTCTATGATGAATGGGGTCTCTTACCAATGCAAAAGGCTAATTTCAACATATGCCTTGCAGATGATTCGGTGCAAAGACCTTGGAAATAGTGAATGGCATGTCAACAAAAGTCATAGGAGTTTACTTTTCTCTTCAATTCACAATGTTGGATCTCCCCAAGAAATCTAATCAAATCTTGCTAGGATGTCCTTGGTTACGTGAAGCATCAGTCCTCCATGATTGGGGAGTTGATAGACTAACAATCCAATATCGCGACACTGCAGCAGTAAGAGTCAATGTTGGGATAGGAGCAATAAAACTAATTGTGCCTAGAGGGTTGGATGAAACCTCTTTAATGATGATCTCAAGAAAATAAGCCCCTGTGCAACAGTATGCCATAGTAGGAGATACACAAAGCAATGTCAATAATTGGATCCAAGCATTGGCAACCATTGACAACCACCATTCACTAGATCCCATCTTCTCGAAAATTGATGCTAAGGTCATGCAGGTAAATCCTTCACTCACACATGGACAGAGAAAAGATAAAAGGAGAGGTTGCATGATGCCACCAAAATCCTAGCATGGGCTACAAATAATGAAAAGTCTATCAGTTATATGGGTAGAGCTGTGGGTTGCGAATATTTCCACCACCTCGATGTGAAGCTGACAGCAGTAGAAAATTGGCAGATCTTGGAATCCTTGTTCGGAGATCATATGAAGCATTCAAAGGCAAATCTAAAATAAGACCTTTTTTATTTATCTTGATTGTGTAGGTATGCTTCTGAGTGAGGAGAAAAGGTCAATCACACTCATCTATGTAGTCTTCGATAAGAAGAAAGGACGTGATGTACTCGTAAGTGTTTGTGTTGTGGGAAAGAAGGTCATATATAAAGGTTTTGCTATACAAAGAAACAGGATGAGCTTGAGAAAAACAAAGAAAAAGCAATGACAGTGGATAGTAAAGAAGAATCTAGTATGTTGGTAGAATCTAAGTTCCTCAAGGATCAGGATTGGGCTTTCCAAGGAGGGCAGAATCAAGCTTTTTGTGAGCAAACACACTCTTCTTTGTGAACATGATGAGATACTCTTCAAGGTTTTTTGTGAACAAAAGGTTTCAATTTACGAAATGCTCTTTGTGAGCAAGTATATGGCAATTATATTTTGTAAATGGTTCTGGTTATTTGTCATTTGACAGCCTATTATAGTTAGTACATGTTCTCCCCATTTTCTTCGAGGGGGGTTATGTAGGATATATATAGTTTCTCATCCTCATGGGGAGAAGATTCGACTCCAAGGTTGATGGAGGGGTGAAAAGGCTAGTGCCATATGGCACTATTTCATGCATTCTTCTACATGGATCTTCAAAGGCAGCCTTGTCTCATCTCTTCGAGCTCATTTGAAGGTCTCAACCCTATTGGTTTAGAACTCCTCCATGAGACTCGGACTGCTTGACTGTTGGCAGCTAGGAAGAGGTCACTTGGATCTGTGGCATGACTTCTTGCTCTCTCTTGAGTTGGTACTGTCTCTCCCTCAGGCTAATATATAACTCTTGTTTTGTCACACAGATTGGAGAGTTGATAGCTACTTTGTGTAGTGATCGTTTGTGGTATTTGTGAGGGCCCTATGATTGTGTAAGCCTTTGTGGCTCGTTGCTTACAATTGTAAACCGTAGTGGATGTGTGGAGGTCTCTGCTAAATTACATAGTGCAGCAGAATAGAAACTGAACAAAGAATAGAGAGTACACAGCAAACTGGAGAGGAACAAAATTTTCCTTCAATACTGATGTAGTACAGATGATGGCTCCATCCACCCGTGTGCTCCCACAGTTGCGCTCCCACAGTGGAGCTTAGATGGTGATCTAGATAGATACTAGGTGAAGAGCTACTAGGTGGAAGATCTTATCTGATCTGAACTGATTTGATACAATGGAATGGGGAGGTCGCCTCTTTATAGCTATGAGGGCGGTAGTCGGATCAACATAGTTAATGGAACCGACCAGTCAACCTAGTCGGTGGAGCCACTAGTCAACCTAGTCGGTGGAACCAACTAGTCGTCCATGGAATATTTAAGGAATATTCTCTATACCATTGCCTCAGGGGCTCTCGCCCCTGAACCCCCACCAGGAGGGCTGCTAGCCCCCTTGGGACCCCCTAGGCCCCAACAAGAATAAGGGGCTTCCACACAATCACCTTTCTACCATCAACGGTCTCATTGTTGATAGACCTTATCTAACATGCAAGTCAGGATCCATCCAGTGTCCTAGGCTCACACATGGCTTCTCCTCATATGGGGGCCTTACAACTTGAGCACCTTGGACCACTGGTAGTTACCAGGAGGGTGGGGCATTGAGCATATCTAACATCCCCCCTCAATGTTCACCCATAGGTGAACTACCTTCTCGGCCCAATGCCGAGTCTCTGAAGATGATCTTGAAGCTGATCCTTCCCGAGTGCCTTGGTGAAGATATCTACTCCATTTTGCTCTGTTGGACAATAAACCAATTCCACTATCCTGCAAATCATGCACATAGTGATACTTATGTTTTGTGCATGCATGAAACACTAGATTTTTCGCAATGGCCATGCAACTTTGATTGTCACACCTCGGCATAGTTACCTCATCCTCTTGCACTCCTATGTGCCATAAGATCCTCCTCAGCCACACTACTTCACAAGTAGCAAAACATGTTGACCTCGGTAGAAGACAATGCCACTGTTGGTTGTTTTTTACTGATCCAAGAGAAGATACCTGAACCTAAAGAGAAACAATATCTAGAAATTGATTTCCTGGAATCAACATCTCTAGCCCCCAATCTGAGTCACAATGACTAGAAGTGCCATACCATAAGTGATGCCATAATCAAGAGTGCCCTTCACATACCTGAGCACTTGCATCCCTGCATTCCAATGATTCTCCTGGGGCTTATTGGAGAACCTGCTCAAAATGCCAACAGCAAAATTGATGTCCGATCTAGTATTGCACATATAGATGAGATTGTCGACCAACTTCCTATACCTCTCGATGTCTGCTGGTGGTGAGGCATCCTCCATAGATAGCCTCGCATTTACCTCCATAGGTGTAGCTATCTCCTTGCACTCGGACATACCAAATGCCTTCAAGATCTCCCTTGCATATTTCTGCTGAGAGATGAAGATCTTGCCTTGCTCTTGCCAGACTTTAATCCCCAAACAATAGTGCATCAAGCCTAAATTTGTCATCTCAAACTCTGTGCTCAATGCCTTTCTAGTCTGCTAGATCATGTCTTCATAGTCACCTGTAATAAGGAGATCATCCACATATAGAACAATAATAGCAGATTTTCCACCTTTCCTTGTTCTCAAAACGGGGGGCCTCAAACCCAGGTGGCTGAGCCACGTACACCTCCTCCTTGAGGTCGCCATTCAAGACTGTTGATTTCACGTCCATTTGATAAATTGGCCACTTGTTATGAGCAGCCACTAATAGTACTGTGCGAATAGTGGTCATTCTAGCAGTTGGAGTGAAAGATTCTTGAAAATCAAATCCTTCAACCTGTGAAAATCCTTGTGCAACCAATCTGGCTTTGTACTTTTCCAAATTCCCATAGGCCTTGTACTTTACCTTCCAAACCCACTTGGTGCCAATAACCTTTCTATTAGGTGGTCGATCTACTAGCTCCTAAGTTTCATTCTTCATGATGCTATCATATTCTACTTGCATAGCATTTTTCCAATCTTGGTCTGCAAGTGCTTCCTCCAAACTCGCAGGCTCCTTTACTTCTGCAATAATCCCAGCCATCAAGGCCATATTGACTATGTGAGTAGAAGCCCTCCTTTGCTCCTGGATTCTCCGCCTTGGTCCATCTACATGCTACTCAACAGACATAGGCATCTAGTTATTATGGTCATGGAGTTGCCTTACCCATCACGGAAATGACTTTTTCGATGGTGTAACAACAGGTTGGTGGCTTATACCTTCATCATTTGATAGTTCCTCCTCCTTTATAACTCCTGGGACAGCAGGTCCATAGTGAATTACCTCTTCGCTTGATGAGATAAAGTGGAAGAGCTCTTCTCTGCCTTCATTGTATGTGGCTACTCCCTGAACACCACATCGCGACTTGCTATGATCTTCTTTGCCTCTCTGTCATACAACTTATAGGCCTTCTTCTCATCACAATAGCCTAAAAAGATACATTTGGTGCTTTTTGGTTGTAGCTTATTTCTCTCTTTGTCTGGTACATGCGCATAGCATTCACACCCAAACATTCTGAAATGGGAGATAGATGGCTTCTTACCATTATAAGCCTCATGTGGTGTTTTACCTTTGAGTGCCTTTATATAGCTACAATTGAGGATATAAATTGCAGTATTGATAGCCTCAGCCCAAAAGTGGTTTGGTAGTCCAGCACCTTTTAACATATACCTCCCCATCTCCACAGTGGTCCGCATTCGGCATTCAACAACTGAATTTTGCTGAGGCGTACGTGGTGTCATTGTTTGTCGCTTGATCCCTTTGCTCTTGCAAAAATCTCCAAACTCTGTAGAAACAAACTCACCACCACCATCCGATCTGACTTTCTTCACTTTTCTCCCTGTTTCATTTTCAACAAGCTATAGCCATTCCTTCAATTTACCAAAAGCTTGAGCCTTTTCGCGAAGAAAGTACACCCACATCTTCCTACTATAGTCATCGACAATCAATAAAAAATAGGAAGATCCCCCCAAGGCCTGTGCAGGCATCTTACCGCATAAGTCAACATGCACCAACTCTAGAGGAGCGTTTGCTCTATTGTTGCTTTCTTGTGGGAATGCCTTTCTCTGTTTCTTGCCCATCATGAAAGCTTCACACAGTTCTTTGATTTCTGCTACTGTAGGTGAGTGAGCAACAATACCTTGCTTCTACATCTCCAACACTACAAATCCGATGTGGCCGAATCTTTCATGCCAAAGTCTGCTTGTGCCCACTCCAGCGGTGGCTATAAGAGCACTTAGCTCATACAGGTTGTTCCTCCTTACTCCTATTCCAGGGTAGCTTTGCATGTGACATGTGTGCTCCTCTTTTCCGGTCATGCATCTGTGGAAGACGAGGAATTCAGCTCGTCAGCTTCATTGTCCTATGAAAGGTCTTGGAGAACTGAAACCTTTGGATTACTGAAAGGTTTCACTGCATCTGTGGAAGATGAGGAATCAGCTCGTTAGCTCCGTTATCCTATGAAAGGTCTGGGAGAACTGAAACCTTTGGATCGGCAAAAGGAGGACCGTAAATTTTGCAAATGAAGAAAAGATACGAAAGATTCAAAAAGAATTGGAGGCTATTATTTGTCTGTCAAATTATTAATCAGCATTCATTGCACTGAATTAGAATGAGGATTTGGACTGAAAGAGAGGCGTAACATGGACGACGGGCCGTAACTAGTAATGGAATGGTGATGTTGGACATAGAAACTATTTAGAACATAAGGAGAAGGCCAGAATAAAGAAAGACAGTCATTCACAACATTACTTTGATTCTTCAGAGGTTGCGTCTCATCGCCAGTCGTCAGTTTGTTGGAAGGAGTGGAAGGAGAGGATTCATAATTTGGGCATGCCTTCATTAATCCTACCAATAAACTTGTCAATTAAATGTCGATAAATCACAATCAACTTACATAGTAGAACCGGTACCTTTACAATCAATGAAAATGATACTCGATACATGAAAGAAGCAAAGGACGTTGGAAGACAATGAAACAAGAAAAACCTTGTGCAAAATTGCCACTACTAGTTTGCATGCATTCGACAGAAGCATACATGTCTAGAGTGAGCAAAAAACCTTCAAGTGCATCCTCTATTCTTCATGCATGCTTATATAGCCATGCCAAGCACCGTAGGGGAACATCCCATAGGCCGAGTCGTTGGAGATAATGCAGGAATTAATTGAAGCACCACAAAAGTAGCTGAAAGACCACACATTCTTTGCCTCTCCCTCTGGATTGCTCATCCTCTCCACAATCCAACGTCCCTCCATTTTGAACTTCCCTCCCTGCTTGGTTGATGATTTCTCCTTCGTAGGTTAAGGGAAGAACATCTGGAGCAAAGTATCTCTTAGCCTGCTGCACCATACTTGGGGAGCTCACCTGCATTCATGCAATCCCAATTATAGAGCTTTCCTCCTTCCTTATCCCTGCTTAAAATGTTGCACTTTATTTGTCTCTTTTGAGACCTTTCGTAGTACATGCTCTACCTCTCCCTCTAGATTGCTCATCCTGTTCACAATCCAACATCCCTCCATCTCGATCTTCCCTCCCTGCTTGCTTAACGATTCCATTCGCATCCTTTCTGCTCTTCCTTTTTGCACAATGATAGCTTCAAGGTCCTAGGTGTGTCTCTCACCAGACACTTACATTTCTTCCTTTTACCACTTTCATATCGTTTCGTGAGTAAAGACCTGTGCTAAGGTCTTCTACTTTTGTCCTCTTGTCTATGTTATAGTGATGACTGTTTTTACAATCATTTGGACTTCGAGTGGGTCTGCATACTCTTACTTTTCATTACAACATGGCTCTGCTTTTTATTTGATCATCATACCCACAAGTGGTTGGTGTTCCTCCACTCCTAACACTATGACTGAGGCACTTTCTCATGTGTGTAGTGGTTCAAGTATTTTTTGAAGGTATACATCAGACTGTCCAAATAGTTCCACACCTCTGTCTACGTAGTGTTATGGATAAATTTGACCAAAGTAAAAGGCATAAATATGTGTGTGTGCTTGTATGTGTGGCAATAGTATAATAAAATATGGTGTGCATAAGGCCCAGGGTTGAGGTGGCAGGGCATGACCAGAGGACACATAAGGTGTGTTGTACATAGTCCATGGTAGTTATATTATAAAATGTTAAGGTGGCATGGTTCCTCCATGTGCCACCCCTCCACCTAGGCGGTCCCATGCCTGCATTTAGTGAGACATGGACCAAGGACCATGGGAGAAGTAAGATAAAATAAGTGGAGATGGATATTATATTGGATTATTCCCTCCATGTAGGATAGGCCCATGTGGGGGGGGGGTTGTAGAAAGTCTAAGAATGCAAGTTAAATAATGGGAAAGTAGGATGAGGCAGCAAGATTCCTTGTGCCAACCCTCCACTTGTCCTCCTAGATGTTTGAACGTATTATAAAATTGGGAAGAGACCAAGGGAGTATCTTAAACTTGGGATATGGGGGTTTATATATGTGGAAAAATGAGGCAAAGGGTTGTTGCACACAATTGAGAGTGCGTAACTGCCTAGCCCACATGGGAGACTCTTCCACACACACCATGCATGTGGAAAGATGCATTTATTGGGAGAGACCCCCTCTCTTGGCTATAAAAGGAGGGGGCTATTCCTTGATGGGACACGCTCATTCTTGTAAAGCCACCTAGCTAGTACTTTGATTTCTTCCCCCCATCCTTTCTTTCAAATAGAGCATGACCCTCCTCCCTTGATGTCTCCATCTCTACATTTCTCGTCCCATTATGTACATGCTCCTCTTTCCCCTCTCCCTCTCCCCTTGTCCCATACTCTCTCTCTTCATTCCCACCCCTCTTAATGCCTTTTCCCCACCCATGTTAGCGCTTCTCCCCTCACGTTCCCTTTTCCTATATGGCCCTCGAGCATTGCCATGCCTAGCATCTAGCGTATTGTCTCGAATTCTTTTCTAGTTAATAGAACTGGTGTAGCTGCTAGGATCAAAATCTCCACAGCTAGTGGCATAAAATTCGTTACTCTGCTTCTGCACCTCCTATCTGCGTATCTTGTGCTTGCAGTTCGCTGTCTGTGCGGCTGCAGAACTTCTCAGTTTCTGTGCCTTCCACCTTCGGTTCTTGCGCATCTTCTATGCAGCGCCACGCATCTTCTGGTCGACCATGTCTGCAAAATCGCTTCTATGCATCTTTGTGGTGCCACGCAAAACTGCTCCTGTGCATCTACAAGTGCATCTACAACAGACCTCACACCCCCCCCTTCTATCTTCTTCTTCTCTTTCTCTTTCTCTTCTCTTCTCCTCTCCTCTCCTCTCTTTTTATTAAGGAGTGGAAATTGACCCCAAGACCTCCCCATTCACAAAAGGAAGACTTACCAATGGGCGAGCAAATAGGAAGTGATGAAAGTCTAATGATATTGCTTATATGGTGAAATCTCATGAACTGTAACTCTCTAACCGTAGGGAGTTTCCTCTTGTTGTAAAAAGCAAAAGTACTTCATTTCATGTGCTCTATTCATATCTGATACTAGATCATAGATTTTGAACTGTTTCAAGTTCACACCTTGGACACACGCCACACGAGGAGGGTGGATATTTATGTCAGTTCTCGACGAGTTCAAGGATTTGTTGCTTGGTCCTCCGAGCCATGGATGATTATTGTGGCATAATCCAAGATATTATTAAGCTTGAATTTCGATGCTTCTTTGTGTATGTTTTGGATGTAAAGTGGTTTAAGGATGTGGTGGAAAGAGGTCCTAATGCAACAATCAAATGCCATGCAAGTGGCTTTGTAACCATTGACTCCACAAAGTTTTGGCAAAGTAGGAAGGACACACTAGTACTACCGCAACAATGTGAATAGGTACTATGCACACATATAAAAATACTCGCTTTTAAATATTTGATACCTTTGATGCAAGGAAAATAACATGATTGTATTTGTGTTTGAATTAGGTTGTCTATCAACCAATGGTGGATAATAATAGATGGTGGCATGTCATACCTACTATGCCACATTCCAAAGTGATGTATAGTACATTTACTAATATAGAGCATATGGAGGATGATCATGGCCATGGAGGTGATGATGACCGTGATACGAGAGAGGAGGATGATCATGAGATAGGAGATACAGATATTGAGGCCATTACCTGTGAGGACGAGCCTACCATTTGTGATGCTGATTTGAATGAGCACATGAGTAGCACAAGTAGTAGTGGGTTGAATGTATTCATAGATCTAAACACTTGTTTGGATTTTGAAGTAGATAGTTTGGTAAGGGTTGATCTCATTGAGGATGAGATTGAACTGTAGCCCATAATTGATATTGGCAAAACTATTTTACATATTGTCTCATTCTCCTCACCTCACTTAATTCTTGTATATGTGGGCTTGCAAAAAAGCATTGATGTTTTTGTTAAAATTATGTGCTTTGGTAATCATGGGCAATGTTTGGAAAGCAGTGATGTACGCAAAAATCTCACTTTCTATATGTGAAGATTGTGGGAGAGAGGGAAGGAGTCTCACTTGCGGCTTTCTCACATGCACAATGGGGGGAATACACACAAAGGTGGAGGCTGAAAACAGTTTTCCTCTTCTTAGTTGTGAAAGCCAAAAGAACTCTAGTACAAAGAAATAGAAGAACCCTATATGTGGGTCTCAAAACCAAACTCAACTAACTAAGGTGGCATACTAACTGAGCCACGAACTAGTGTAGATAAGGATAGCTGTCATCCAGCTATTATTCGTGGGCGGTGTACCAACCGCATCTCCAGCTAACAAGTCGGTGACATAAATGCACAACAGTCACCCTGGCATATCGCGAGTGGAGCTCGATATCTCAACACTCCCCCTCGAGCTCAATCCCAATTCCTGCACACCAAGCAGGTCTCTGAACTTGCGCAGCTTCTCTGCGCCCAATGCTTTCGTGAAGATGTCAGCTACCTGATCCTCTGTGCTGACATAAACTAGATCAATAAGACCTAGTAAAACCTTCTCCCGCACATAGTGATAATGCACCTCAATGTGCTTTGTTCTGGCATGAAAGACTGGGTTCTTTGCCAAATGTATACTACTCATGTTGTCATAATAAATGACAACTGGCCCATCTGTAGACTGATGCATATCATAGAGTAGCTTATGCAACCAAGCTACCTCACATGCAGCCATTGCTGCACCCCTGTACTCAGCCTCTCTGCTCGACAAGGCAACTGTAGGCTGTTTCTTGCTGCTCCAAGTGACTGCAGCACTCCCAAAAGAGAACACATATCCACTGGTAGATCGTCTATCTGAAATGCTACCAGCCCAATCAGCATCACTGTATCTATGCAACTGTATCTGAACCCCAGCCTCATAAAATAGTCCATACTGCAATGTGGACTTCACATACCTGAGTATGCGTCTAGCCGCATCCAAATGTGGTTTCCTTGGAGCCTGCATAAACTGACTTACCAACCCAACAGCATAGCTCAAATCTGGCCTGGTAATAGACATGTAAATCAAACTTCCTACTATGTGTCTGTACATAGTAGGGTCCTCCAGAAGCTCACCTGCATCCACGCTCAGCTTCACATTCTGCTCCAAAGGAACTGAAATAGGCTTACAGCCTGTCATCCCATATTTGGACAGCATGTCCAGTCCATACTGCCTCTGCAAGAGCTGTATCCCACTTGGTGATCTAATCACCTCAATGCCCAAGAAATAATGCAGCTCTCCCAAATCCTTCATCTCAAACTTCTGCCTCAGTAGCATTTTCACATGAAGGATATCTTCATCACTATCACCTATGATGATCAAATCATCAACATAAATGACCAGCAACATAATCCCTTTCTCTGTTTTTCTCACATAGAGTGAGAAATCTGCCTTGGAAATCTGAAAGCCAATAGTGACAAGATACTGTCCTATCTTGTCAGACCATGCTCTAGGTGCTTGCTTCAAGCCATACAAGGCTTTCTTCAACCTGCAAACAAACTCAGGATGAATAGCATGAACATAACCTGCTGGCTGCTCCATAAAGACCTCTTCTTGCAAATCACCATGCAAGAAGGCATTCTTTACATCCATCTGATGTAAAGACCATCCCTTTGATGCAGCCATAGCAATGGCTGCTCTTACGGTTGCCATCCTTGCAACCGGGCTGAAAGTTTCTTCATAATCAATGCCATATGTCTGTGCATACCCCTTGACAACTAATCTTGCCTTGTATCTATTCACAAAACCATCTGCATTGTGCTTGATCTTATAAACCCACTTACAACCAATTGCATTCTTGCCTTTAGGCAAAGGCACCAATTCCCATGTAGCATTAGCATCCAAGGCATCCATTTCTTCATCCATGGCTTTCTCCCATTTTTCATTTCCCATGGCTTGCTCAAAAGAAGTGGGTTCTAGTTCCTGTATCACTTTGACCATATAGGCATAGTGAATGGCTGTAAATCCATCATATTTCAGCCTATCCACAGGATACCTAACCCTGGTAGACCTGCGCAAAATAGGCTCACTTCCAGGTGCTCTCAAAACATCCCTGGTCTTCCTTACTCCAGGTGTAATAACAGAAGGAATACCCAACTCATCATCAATGCTCTGTTCTGAGCCATTGGATTCACCATCCACATAAGAGTGACCTGCATTCACATCAAACATGGTCTGATCTACCTTCTCTTTTCCTTTTCGTGATACCTGCGTACCACTTTCTGCATTGCTTTGAGGAGATTCTCCTGATCTCAATCTACCTGTCCATGGCGAAGTATGTGAACCACTGGTAGAGGACACTCGAGGTCCACTGATATTTTGTGATTGCTGTTGTGCATTCTGTGCAGCATTACCATTTTGTGCATCTACATCAATCATCACATTTACTGGTTTATACCAGCTGCTCATCTCATCAAAAACAACATCTCTGCTCACTGTGAACTTACGTGTAGAAGGGTTATAGCATCTATACCCTTTCTGCTGCAGAGAATAACCAATAAAGATGCACTTCTCAGCTTTTGGATCCAACTTGGACCTCAACTCATCTGGCACATGGACATAGGCAATGCAACCAAAAATCTTCAAATGAGAAATATCTGGTTTCCTACCAGTATACATCTCCTCTGGCGTCATGCCATGTATTGCTGCAGTGGGAGTCCTGTTCATTATATAGACTGCTGTAGCAACTACTTCAGCCCAATAATAATCTGGTAGATCTTTTTCATTTAGCATAGCCCGAGATACCTCTCCAATATGCCTGTTTTTTCTTTCTGCAATTCCATTTTGCTGTGGGGTATGACTACATGAATATTGCTACTTTATACCATGCTCCTGCAAGAACCTTGCAAACTCATTTGAGAGGTACTCTCCCCCTCCATCTGACCTTAGGCATTTTATTTGCAGGCCTGTTTCTTTTTCAACCATAGCTTTGAAAGCTTTGAAGTGCCCAAACACTTCACTTTTCTTTTTCATAAAATACACCCACAGTTTTCTACTGAAGTCATCAATAAATGTGACAAAATAGTGACAGCCTCCAATAGATGCAGCTTTTGTAATCCACACATCAGAGTGGATTAATTCAAATGGCGTTTTACTCTCTTGAACATGCCTAGGAAAAGGTTTCCTTACCTGTTTCCCAAATTGACAGGCTTCACAAACCTTGTGCATTTCTGCAACCTTGAATTTAGGCAATCCTGCAACAATATTTTGGGCTTGCATTGATTTAAGTCACTGTATATTAACATGACCAATGCGTTTGTGCCAGATATCAATATCTGCAACTACATCGGTCCCATGTGCAAACGTTGCTGCACTCAATTCAGGCATGTCTGCATCCAACGTAAACATCCTGCCCTTCTTCTTTCCTTTTGCTATCAAGCGACCATTATTTTTCATATCCTCAACAAAGCATCCATGAGGATTAAATCTGACCTACAAGCCCTGCTCAACCATCTGACCAACAGAAACTAGGTTCTTGGTGATGTTCGGGACATGAAATACATCAGACAAGTATTTCTTTTTTCCCATCCTGCATAGACAAAGGAATTTTGCCAATCTACACAATAGGATGTGCAGTATCATCACCAGTCTCCACAAATCCTGGCTTTTCCATCTTCCTTGCATCTTCCATCCATTCTGCATGACCTGTCATGTGGTTTGACGCACCTGAGTCAACATACCACACATCATTTTGTTCTTCTGCACTTGTCACAGAATTGGTCATATGCTGCACCATAAAAAGATGCTCATTTCTGTCATCACCCTGCCTGCTAGAAGATGCATAATTGCCTTGCTGCAATTTTCCATTCATAATGTCATTCTGCTTTTTGTAGCAGTCCTTAGCCATATGACCCATTTTGCCACAATAGTAGCATTCAACATTGCTGTTTGCATTTTGGCTTCTCTGCCATCCACCACGGCCTCTTTGGCTCCCCCTGCCTCTAGAGTTACCACGTCCTCCTGCATAGGACTGGTTTTCTTGCATTTGCTGCATATTCTGATTTCTACCACGGCCTGCAGATCGGCCTCCTCTACCTCTGCCTCTACCTCTGCCAGCATTTGAGTAGAAGATAGTTTCTTTTGAAGTTCTTGCTGAAGAAGATGCACCCCCATTTCTCTGCTCTTCAGAAATTAGAAGAGCAATCAACTCCTCAAAATCAGGAAATTTTTCACGAACGGCAATGGATGTCCGGAATTGTGCATAATCCTTTCCTAGACCATTCAAGGTCACAGAAACCAAATCATCATCATCCACTGGCGACCCAATGGAAGCAAGTGCATCTGCAATTTTCTTCACTTTCATGTGGTAGTCATTTATGCTCAAATTTTCTCTCTGCACATTGTGCAACTCCTGTTTGAGTTGCATTTTCCTGGCTTGCGTATTTGTGCTGTACATTTTTGCCAAAGTATCCCATGCCTCCTTTGGCGTATTTGCATCCTGAATATGCACAATCATGGAGTCCGAAATACTGATAGACAGCCAGTACATAACTTTCCTGGCTCTCTCATGCCATCCTTTGAATGCCTGCATTTCCTGTTGACTGGGAACATTAGGAAGAACAGGTTCTTCTTCATTTCCTGTAATGAACTCCCAATAGCCTTTTCCCATCAAGAAATTCATCATTCTAAACTTCCATGCCTGGAAGTTGTTCTTGTCAAGCTTTTCAGTGACAATCTGTGAAAGAGAATCAGATGCCATTACAGAACACTGCAAAATATTCTGTCACTGCAAAAACACAGCTTTTGCCTCACACGGGCAGAACTGCAAAACTGACGAAAGTGGTATTTCACCACAAAGTCACTTCCTAGTGACGATTTTGCATCAACAGGCAACAAGCATGAATCTGCAACTCCCAATATCTCTGCACAAAGGCATACGATGCAATTTCTGCGGCACCTTTCCACCGACTAGCCGCATAGTGGTCGCACAGCAAAAAACAGGGCCTTTTTCTGAGTGCCTGCGAAGAACTTCCGCCTTCAAAACGGGCCCCGAAACGGCCTCAAATCAGAAAAATAAAGTCACTAGGGGTTCGGCCTCTCCCGGTGCAAATACTGCGCTCTCACCACACCGTGAAGGGCGTCTCAATCTGAAACAGTGCACTCCTGCACTTCTGGCTGTGCTACCTGCAGAGATTTGCTCCCAAACTCGAAATAGGAAAGCAACACTGGTCCTCTTACCAGGACACCACGAACTTGGCTTGCTTTCTTGAGCTCCTTACCACGAACAAGGCTCTGATACCATGTGAAGATTGTGGGAGAGAGGGAAGGAGTCTCACTTGCGGCTTTCTCACATGCACAATGGGGGAATACACACAAAGGTGGAGGCTGAAAACAGTTTTCCTCTTCTTAGTTGTGAAAGCCAAAAGAACTCTAGTACAAAGAAATAGAAGAACCCTATATGTGGGTCTCAAAACCAAACTCAACTAACTAAGGTGGCATACTAACTGAGCCACGAACTAGTGTAGATAAGGATAGCTGTCATCCAGCTATTATTCGTGGGCGGTGTACCAACCGCATCTCCAGCTAACAAGTCGGTGACATAAATGCACAACAGTCACCCTGGCATATCGCGAGTGGAGCTCGATATCTCAACACTATATTCTCTGTTTTACATCTAAATATGCGTCTAATTCTTAGTGTAGACGCACTAATAATGCACAAATACACGCTGACAGACGTAGTGTTAGACGGGCCCATATTTTCTTAGTGTAGACGTGCTAATAGATGTGTCAATACACATGCAAATAGACGAGTTATTAGACGCGCTCGTAATTTCTCTATTCAAGCAATGCCTATAGACGTGCCCACTATTTTACGCATCTATCAAGCGTGTCTATAGTTGCTTTGTGTTGTTGTGTCGAGCGCATGTCCTTTTCAGTTTCTTTGCAAAAGGCATCTATCAGAGCACGTCTATAGATGCATCTAATAGTGTGTCTGTCTTTTGGAAAAATAGATAGTCGCACCTATAGACACGCTATTAGACGCATCTATAAATGTGCTCCGATAGTCTTTGTTGTGTTTTCCTTCTCTTTCCCTTTCCCTTCCCCTTTCCCAAAGTCTCCCCTTGCACTTTCAAGAAAAGGATTGCATATTGAATGATGGAAATAAGTGATTGCATGAATGAAGAAAGGGATTGCATGAATGATGGAAAGGGATTGCATGACTGAAGAAAGGGATTGCATGAATGATGGAAAGGGAAAGCATGATTGAAGAAAGGGATTGATTGCATTCATAAAAAAATATTAATTTTTACTTTTACTCCTTAGAGGATCAATAAAGAATATTAAAAATAAATCTAGTAATTTTTAAACATGACCAAACATTTCAAAAATGTCAATATTTTTAGTCCTCCATGTGATGAATAAGAGGAAAAAATTTTGGTTAAATTTGAGTAAGGGAAGGGTACATTATGGCCTCCACAAGTGAAATCTCCCTTTTGTGGGGGAAAAAGGGCCACCAAGCCTAATACCAAGACAAGGTAGGCTTGGTATTAGGCTTGGTGAGGTAGGTTAGGAGCATCACCAACCCTAGTGGCAAGCCTTTGGAGTGTGCATGTTGGCCATGTGGAAGGTTGAGTCATCAATTTTTGCCTTGCCACTATGCCATGTTGTTAGACCGCAAGGTGCCATGTCATCAAGGAGATGTGACATCACTCGTTGCCATGTCACCTTAGATTGCCACATGTGCTGCCACCTCATCCACATGTGCCACCTCATCATTCCACATCATAGGAACTCTTGGAGCCATCTCATCACACCTTGCCACCTTGGCGTACCTCGTTAACATTGCCACATCACCAATTTCTCCACCTCAGTTTGCCATGTCAATCTACCACCTCATGAATGCCAACTCATCATGCCACATCACATTTCCACGTCATAGAAGAGCCTCATATATTCCACACCATATCAGCACATCATCACCATGCATGGTGCCACATCAGCCACATGTATACACATCATGACGGTCGCAAGCCACATCATCAACATGCATGGCAAGTTATACATGCATGTGATTTGAGTGCGTGAAGCATAGAATACCACAATCAAGGTTTATGACCATGATTCAGGTATTTGGAAGTGGCAAAAAAATCAAATTGTCATGGTTTATGACCACGATCGAGGTATTTGGAAGTGCCAAAATAAACAAATTGTCATGGTTTATGACCACGATCGAGGTATTTGGAGATATTTGGAAGTGGAAAAATAATCAAATTATCATGGTTTATCAAATAGGTTATTCTCAAATTGCATTAACGAAAATATTAATCAAGATAGGCACATATGTTATGTGAATATTAAACTGAAATAAAATTAAACAATGAAAATATTCAAAATTAACATTGGATTCCATGTATATATAATATGATCAAAATCAATTTATTTGAGTAGACCACAAAAATTAGTTTCAAAACAAAATCAAACAGAAATTTAGTAGCCAATTATTTTCAATCTTAGCACCTTCTCCACCAATAATAATAATCAAGAGCAATCTAGTGGATGAGTTCAAGCTCTCTATAAGACACCACGTTTTGGTTCATTTCACCCATTCTTAGCCATTCTTGCCTCCCCATCACTTTGTCACACCTTCCATCCTACTTTCATTGAGAATGGGTTCTCAAAGCCGTACAGCTAGTAGACGTGAAAGATGTAGGAACCCCCCCCCCCAAATCTCGTTGACGAGGAGCATAAGCGGAAGGCTTGCGAGAGTGCAAGAGAGCCTCTAGAGCTAGAGCTTGTGCTACCCACCACCAATCCACCTCCACCTCTACATCCCACCTCCACCTCCACCTCCACCTCCACCTCCACCCCCACTCCCACCTCCATTGTCCCCCCCTCCACATCCTCATCTGCTCCCCTACCTCCAGCCTCTGCCCTTCCCCTAGCCATCGACATTTTTCCCTCCACCTCTACCTCTTCCCCCTCCACCCTCACCCCTCCCCTTCCCCCTCCCCCCATTCCCTTTGGCACCTCCCTTCCCCCCTCCACTCTACCATCTCCCATTGATCCCCTTGCCCCACCTTACATCACAGCAGTGTTGCTTCACGATGCGACTTGTCGAAGTCCACTATCCGTCGTTGTACTAGCAAGGTTGTGCAATCTTTTTTTAGTGACCTTATGCCAGCTTTGCAGTCTTTCCAATCAATTTGGTATGTACTAGGTAGAAGGTACAATGCGTACATTTTTGCATGCACTCACTACTAGTGACTACCTATGAAAAATTATATACGTATTATATGATTTTGGACCAATTGTACATAATCATGTTACTACCATTGAGCACCATTCCATGCTAAACATTGACATTTTCTTAATCTACAATTTACAAAAATTAGTGATAATATTAGTGTAATAATTGCAAGCATTGATATATATGAAATTCAATATGATATTCAAAATGATAAAGTTCATAGCATGAGAGAGAGAGAGAGAGAGAGAGAGAGAGAGAGAGAGAGAGAGAGATCTTATACTTGAACACCTTTTCAATGCTTAGTGTTTAGAATTACTTCACACGGCATTATTTTTAAAATACCTTATATATTAGATGTGTGAATTGAGATATCTAAAATTCAAAATGATACTCCTAATTTTAAATGTTTATGTTGGATTTGAACAAACTATAAACTGAGATAAACAAAGTAAAGAACAATATCATGAAAGTACCAAAATACTCATACATTATAAAAGTAAGAACAACATCATGAAAGTACCAAAATGAATGTGTACATCATCATCATCATCGTGCAGAAGTGCATCCCTAAACAAGATATGTGTGAAGCATGAACAATCATCTTGAATTAGAATCTGATAACTCCACATATGGTCCTCTAGACATCCTCTGATGTGGCTCCTGTATGACCTGCTACCCAACCGTCCACTGTGTACCCTCGGGCAAAGCCTCATCTCCTGGATTAGATGGGCCAACCTCATCATGATGGACGAGGAGGGCATGCTGTTGCACAGGCCACTACTACCATCTCTGCCTCCCTCACCTCCTCTATGTATGCGCGCCTCAGCTTCTAAAGTCGTGCATCTACAAATACCCATGCCTCAAGTCCAGCTCGAGTAATCATCTCTACATGTAGAAGACGTTGGTCTTGGCCCCGCCCAAGTTGCTGCTCCACCCATTACTGCGATGATATATGAAGCTCCACCTCTCACTCAATACGACATGCCTCCTCTGCTCATGCCTCGTCACCTAGCATGAAATCACCATACGAGAAGCATTGTGGAACACATGCTGCAACCACTGAAGTATCAGCACCCTCTTGCTGCAGCAGTAAAGCTCTCTATGCCTCCTCCCTGTAGTGATCTGTCAAGACCACATGGGCAAATGGATCAATGGCCTGACGATGACCAGGATATAGATCATCCATGCCTAGTCCTCTGTATGTGGCCACATCAATGTCATCAAAGCATACAAGGCACACTGATCATGCCACCATGTGGCGGGTCATGCAATGGAGATGTGCAATGTGGCTACCGCGCCCTAGTCTAAACCACCCTACGGTGTTAAAATCCTCATGGCAAAGGATGCAAATGGCGGTAGGAAGCCTGGCTATGACTAGTGCATCTATGGGTGTCCTAGTTGGCACATCTACAGGAGGGGCGGGGTAGAGGGCCACACTGGGGTGGATCCTATGGTGAGATGGATCACGACTAATATGTCTCAACTGCAAAATATAGTGCTCCACTTGATGGTAGGCTATGCATGTCCGAATCCTTTGCTCCTCCAAATCTGCCTCCAACTATTGTACACAAGACTCCATATTTGCCTCCAACTGTCATACATGAGACTACATGTCCGCCTCCAACTGTCGTACACGAGACTCTACATCCTATCACAATAGATGTGCCTGCCGCGTACATGGTGAGAATGAACCAAAAAACTTCAGTTCAAAACATGCAACAATAAAATAAACTAAAATAATCAGAATAACTAACCTCAACCCTAGACTTAGCAACAAAAAATGCCTCCAACTCTGCACTCCATGCATCTCGAGTATCCAACTCATGCTGAGGTAGTGTAGATGTGGGAGGCTCTGTAGATGTGGGAGCTGGGGGAGGTGGAATCGAAAGTGATATCAATAGGGCAGAGATCATGTTGTGCAAGGATGAGGCGGCTGAATGAAAATCCCCCCTAATCCATCCTCCAATAGCTCGCAATGCTGGTGCAGGGATAGTGTGCAGTTGTGGTGCCTCGCGTCGCTGCCAAACACCTGCAGTCTGATGCTCCTAAGCAATTGTAAATGGGTGAAGGAGGGTAACAAAATCTCTATAAAAGGATCCCTCCTCTCCCTTGTTCATCAATCTCTTCCACCATTAGGCCTCATGTTTCTATAGCTCTAGTCTCCCCAAGCCTCTTCCATGAGCCTTCTCTCCCTCTTGTAGATATTCTCTTATGTAGACTCTTGAGTCCGTCTCTCTCTAGTTTATTCTCTCTCTATGAGTAGTCTTGGAGCTTCCGCTCCCTCTTGTATGTATGAAACCTCTTCTTCTCCCTTGTGTTTATAGTGTTGAAGTGGATTCTCACTCTATTTGTAATGAATGTCACTTCAGGTTCTCTCTCTCTTGAGTGTCTCATCCCTTTTTTCTTTCAAAGCCTTAAAAGTTCTTTCTATTCGGCTGCTCACTGTGCACACATGGTCCCTCTGTTTCCCGAGCCACCATGCAAACTTCTTCCCCTCTTCTAGGAAAAATCTATGAGGGGTGGATCGTTGATGAAGGTGGAGTCTTGAGGGAGCATCCTGCTTAGGCAAAATTAGCCTGGGTGGAGGGTAGTTTTCATGATAGTTTGACCCCCTGTTAGTGTTTTGCTCATAACTTTTTGCTCGATAGTCCAATTGTAATGAAATCTATATCATCGCGAAGTTCTCTTCAAGGTGCATGTTTATATGTTATCAGATCTTGAATCAGATAATGCTGTAAAAAGTTATGAGTCTTTGTGTCTAACAATTTATTTTCATGATAGTTTTTACCCCCGTCTAGTAAACTATCCATAACTTTTTGGCCGCTTCTTTGTTTCTTACAAAACATATATCAGCGCGAAGCTCTCTTTAAGGCACATGTCTCTATTTCTTAGATCTTGAATCAGATACCACTGCAAAATGTTATGAGTCTCTGTGTTTGACAGTCTATTTTCATGATAGTTTTTACCCCCTTCTAGTAAACTGTCCATATCTCTTCAACCGTCTGTCTGTTTTCAATGAAACTTATATCAGCGCGAAGCTCATCTCAAGGCGCATCTCTTTATGTGCATGTCTCTACTGAAAATTATAGGCCTCTATGTCTAATGATAGTTTGTAGAGTGTTTTGAGCTAAGTGTAAAGGTGTCTATGAAGGAGGTGCAATGTTTCCTCGGAATCTACCCATCCGACCCAATCATCCCCTTCAAATTCCTTGATGTATATCAGTTCATGTCAGGTTGAGCCATAAGATCTTCTTTTAACAACGTATCGCTCTTCTCTTTGGTGTAGACCGGCTCGCTGAGATTATGGCCTCTGCTAATCCTTTCCTTCTCCCTATGCTTGATTACAACATCACTTGGGATGTTACCATCTTCATTCTCATCTGAAGGAGGAAAGTATGGTGTGGTATCTTGGCATAAAAGCTTTTTTCTAATGTCCCATTCTCAATGATAAATATCTTTGGCTATCAGTTCGAAAGCAGCAGGAAGTGAAGAGGTGCGTGAAGTTTATTACCCCTAACTTCATGTCACAGTATCAGTGTCACGTTTGTGTGTCGGGTGCAATGTCCTTTTCTACTTTTTAGAAAAGTCCGTCTATCAAAGCACGTCTATAGGCGCATCTCAGAGTGCATCTACAGGCATGTCTAAATGTGCGTCTAGCCTATTTGTAGACACAGACAGCCGCGTTTATAGATGCATTGTTATATGTGAAAATAGATGCGCTAATCAGATGCGTCTATAGACGTGCTTCGACAGTAATCCTCTCTTCCCTTCCCCTTTCTTCTTAGCTCATCAGTAATAGTTTTTTTTTCTTTTTTCTAGTTCATCATGTGGCCAAGAAGTGCTTCGAGCTCACCTAATCCTTGGGATTCTATTTTTAGGGACTTGTATAACCTTTTAGGGCACCCTCCTTTCTGCGGAGTTATATGGGTATATGATGGGTACCCTTAACATCCCCAGGAGTTGGCACTATAGACTCCAAGCCACCCCACACCAGCTGAGATCACCCTAGCAGAGTCAGCACAGCCCAGCCGGCTACACAGCATAGGCCCATCTCCCATGCCGTCTTATGTCCCTTCCCCCATGCCGTCTTATGCCCCTTCTGCCATGCCGTCTTATGCCCCTTCCCCCATACCGTCACGAGGTCCTTCTGTCTCGCAGAGCCATCGGCATACTCCTGTGCAGTCGAGACTCGGTTCTCCAGCTACGAGTGGTAAGCATAGTCCCGTGCAATCTCCAGCTACGAGTGGCCAATGTACTAGCTCGACACGACACGGTAGCAGGCGTAATAGCAGAGAGAGCGGTGGGGGATGCATGGCACAGTGCTTTGGGAGGGGTGTCGGTGGGGACGATAATGATTCGAATGATTTAGACATGCCTCCGAGTGATGGTACGATATTCTATGACATCACTCAAATAGGAGGCATCTTGATGGATGTGTGGGGGAAGGACATCATGGCCTTCATGCACTCTATAATTGCTAACAATTATAGAGATTGCTTTATCCACTTCAAAGACCAGCCAAAGAGGTTGGCTGATGAGACGCTCGCTGCTGTTCGCTCTAGGTATCCTAACCCCCCCAATTGCCAATTCACAGATAAATGGGCCAAGTCAAAGATTGTTACGATACCTAGCAATAAAAGATCTTCGCTTAAGAGGCAGGCACTAGCGGAGCTTCCCAAGCTTGAGGGAGGCCAACCACCAAGGGGCCCGCCCCACACCGCTCACAAGCATGAGTGGAAGAAAGCAATGAAGTCAGCGAGGGAGGACCCTAGTCTATAGCACATGGAGGTACGAAGGATCCAAATGGAGCAATATGGAAGCACGCATTTTGGAGCAGGGGGTGTTGAATCATGGGAGGCCCAATTTTTAAGTATCAATCTCAAATTGTATTGCTTATGTAGTTTATTAGGAGGTTGTTTCTTTGTACTAATCCCTTCGCAAATTGTGTCATCTTGTAGCTTGAGATCATGGGCAAATACCCTACTCCTGTCGAGACAGCCTACCACTGCCACCATCGCAGAGGAGATACATGGAGGCACTTCTATGATGACGGGTTGATTACTGAGGAGCAGTATATCCGGGCTACTGGAGCCCGAGGTATTTGAAAGTAATTAAATAATGTCAATATTATAAGTAAAGATTTGATTTTTCATACATTGATATATGTTGTTCCTTGTTTACAGGCCCATGCACAAGATGAGAGGAAGAAGACGAGGAAGGAGGCACAGAAGGAAGCACGGAAGGGAGCGCAAAAGGGAGCGTGGAAGGTAGCGAGGATTAGTCGTAGAAGTAGTGTTAGCTACTCTTTTTTATACTTAAAGCCACTGGCTTGGCTTCGTGCCTCTTATATATACACTCCTCTTATTTTTTGTACTTGAAGCCACATGATGTGGCTTAGCTTCCTTATTTTTTGTACTTGAAGCCACATGATGTGGCTTAGCTTCGTGCTATATGTACATACAAGCACTTTTTGAGCTTTCAATTTTATTGCGTTTTGGAGTTGTAATGTTTTATTTGGAATTGTAATTAAAATGCGGTTGGCTATAAGAATTGAATTACACAATGTGGAAATGGGATTCTTGTAACTATATAGCATACACAACATACACAGCATTCTTAAATTTAAAAAAATATATTATAAAGCGCGTCTATCAGTGCATCTATAAATGCATCTATATACGCGTCTGTCTATTCGGCAAGCGTCTATTTTTGTGTCTATAAATGCATTTATAAGAGCATCTATTTAAGCATCTAAATGTGCATCTATATGCGTGTGTGTCTGCTATATAGATGCGCTATTAGACGTGGGTCTCCAGATGCGAAAATAGAAGCGCCTGTAAGCTTTTTATTTAGTTTAGTAAACACGTCTGTGTGCGTGTCTATGGGTGCTTTGTCTTGTTGTGCCCTGAAAATGTTTTTCTATTTTGTCTTGTGGCCGTAGTTTGCAAGGATGACTTCTACCATTGTTCCCCGCATTGAAGAGGAAATTTCTAGCATTGTGGTGCCATCCTTTTGCGAATGATGAAGTGTGTTTGCAATGCAACAAGTTACAAGGGCAGAGAGTTCTATGATTTCTAACATTGTCGTGTCATCTTTTCATGAACAACGAAGTCTTCGTGCAATGAAATGAGCGACAAGAGCGAGGACTTCCATTGGTGGGACAAATCAGACAATGAAGTGCTTCATCAAATAGAATGGTATTACTATTAAGTCCATCCATGAACATCATACTTTTGCTATAATGAAATGACTTAGGGGGGAGGGACCTTCCACTTGTGCAACAAAGCATGCAAGGAAGTGTCTGTCATCTTCAAGGCAATATGGTCTCTCTATCATGCATCCTTTGAAGTCCATTCAAAATGTATGCAAGCATAATGGTGATGTGAATGCTATGAATACAAGATATCTAACATCCTTATGGAGAGAATTCCATCCTGAAAATGATGGAGTGGTAACAGAGGGTAGGGATGCATCCTCTGAAACTCTCATTGAGAGGATTGCTCATATTGAGAATAATGTAAATGACACGAACCAGTATGTACGACAACTTTTAGGGGGGGTGTAGAAGGCTCATTAGTATGTGATAGAGGATGTAGGTTGCAAGTTGACAAGCTAAAAGAGCAAGTTGATCTGTTGTGCACCGAGGTATCAACATTCAAAATTGGTTTGAAGAGGCTAATAGCCTTGATGACAAAGATGAGCCGTAAGTTGGAGCACATTACAGCTCATGAAAATTGAGATGGTTTTGGGACTTCTATATTGCTTTTTGTAAAGGATATCAAAGTTCTTCTATGTTATTTTCATACTAGGGTCAATCTTAAGTTATTTAGTAGGATAGCATTTTGTGCCTACCACACAAAACTTCTGTATTTGGTTTTCAATTGCAATAATAAATTTTTTTTAGCTTTCTTATCTTTATTTGATATATGTGGCAATGTAAGTCAAATTAATGTAAAATTTTAAAAATTATGGATTGTACATGTAAATAGAAATACATGGATATCTGTGAGTGAGACACTTATTTAAAGTGTGTTAAAGTCTCTCTCTCTCTCTCTCTCACTTCCCAATATATTTGTATTTTACTTGCATATATGTTACAAGAAGGTGTCACTCTCCTCTTTAGTTGCATCTAAGTCCATTTTAGGAGCATGCAATGTATGCAATTTGAGATGCTTGAGAGCCTGAAGTGAAGATGGAACTGACTGTTTCATTGAACGTCAGTTTTCAGCATGAGGACGTCGCTTCATTGAACGTCAGTTTTCATTGAGTTAGGAGCATCAGATTTTCATGAAAACTGACAGATGGAGCGTCAGTTTTACATGAAGATGGCAGTCACTTTAGATTATCGGTAGCACTCGGTTAGTTCTTCCAGTTAGGTAGAACACTCGATTAGGCATAATTATTAGCATGATAGTTAGAAGGAGGTTAGAAGTTAGCGTGAAGTTAGAAGATCATAGTTTTGTTGATGGATAGTTACAAGAGCATAAAAATGAAGTTAGAAGTTGGCATAAATGCATCATTACTTCTACCAAATGAATCCATGTACACTCCATTTATTTGATTGACAATTTAATCCTTTGCCTTATATGCCATAAATCCCAAACCTTATATATATATATATATATAGAGAGAGAGAGAGAGAGAGAGAATAAGATATATGTGGTTGTGCTCATAAACAGACAATGGCAAAAGAAACAAGTTGTCATAGGAGAAAATTATGGAATTCAACATGCACGGCATGTTGCAGTGTTGCCAGACAGAGAACAGTGTTGAAAAAACAAGGTTTTAGACACATGGGGCCAATTGTAGAGGTTGTTCATTGCTGAAAACATAATCAAATGTAGGGACATAATGATGTCCAATGGAATGTAGATAATTAAATGTGTCTTGATAAGAGAAGTTTATTGCATTCAACACGTAAGGCATGTCGCAATGTTGCTAGGCAAAGAACAATGCTCAAAAAGCAAGGTACGACTACAGCTATGGAATGTATGAGTACAGAGTTTGTTGATAGTCTTAGAGAAGGGAATGTTTTTTGTACTGCAATTAGAAGTGTGAGAGTGCAGCCACATGCAAGCATGGATTCTCACTTTTTAGAGCCAGCAGAATCTACTTTTTCCCCTGATGATGCACTGAATGTGCAACATTGTCTTGTTGGGGGAAGAAATACAATAGATGCTCCAGTAATAGGTACAATAATTCAATTGGATGCAGTTAGAGATTATGGGTAGTCAAGGGCACGAGAGCATGTTGTTGGCAGCAATAGGAATGCAAGTTTAGGTTCTAGGGGGATCCTATCTATCCTGCATCGATTTCCATTAAGGGATGACATAGAGCACCCATCTTTGTGTCCATTGGTTTCCAATAGTCCAGTTGTTCATTCACTCTCCATTCACTTGGAGGTATGGATTTCATATGTAGTTTTTGTCATGCTCAATTGTGGAAGCAAGAGACCAGAAGTATGCATCAAGTTGTGGGAAAGTATTGTTGTAAATTTGGCCATGTGTCATTGTTGCCATTAGAAGATCCACCAGAGATTTTAAAAGTTCTACTTTATGGAAGTGATTCTAGAAGCAAATCATTTAGGGATAATATAAGAGCCTATAATAGTGTCATGGCATTTGCCTCATTGGGAGCCCAAGTTAATTAAATTTTTTCTAGGAATAGGGGTATACATAATTTTTGGATTCATGGCACAATGTGCCATCGTGTCGGGAGTTTGCTACCTAATGAGTCTAGACATTAGCTTCCACGATTTGCACAATTATATGTCCATGATACAGATCATGAGTTGTAAAACCAT
This sequence comes from Dipteris shenzhenensis, assembly GCF_047967505.1. Lineage (NCBI taxonomy): Eukaryota > Viridiplantae > Streptophyta > Polypodiopsida > Gleicheniales > Dipteridaceae > Dipteris > Dipteris shenzhenensis. The sequence goes on from NC_141611.1 coordinate 31,531,466, forward strand.
TTGGTTGGGATGCTTGGTTTGAATCTTGGCATTTTGGAATTGTTGCAAAGGATGATGCGTGAATGCAATCTGTATGCCAGTGCATTAGATGCTGTGGGGAAGTATTGAGAAGAAATCCACATGCAAACTTGAAGATGGTAATTTGTGAGAGCTAGTCAACCTCAAGACAATACTTGGTCCCAATAGCTAGCGAGGTTGCTACTATCATGCCACAACAAGGGGATGATTCTGATGTTGGGAATCGAGACATCCAGTTTTTAAGACGCAATGGATTGATAACCAGAATATCAAATTTGCATCGATCATACATGTCACTCATGTATGTTCTTCTCTTTCTCCGAGGGGAGGATGGATGGCATTCATATATCCCTTATAGAGATGTTCCTACTCACATATCATTACATGATGTACAAAGGAAAAATTGTGTGACATAGAGACAGTATTATGCATACCGTCTATAGGTAAGGCCTGATACAAGTGTGTGCCTTCTACGAGGGGGGAGATTATTGCAACAATATATTGTTGATGCATATAGTAGTATGGAAGAGTCCATATTAGTGTGGATATGCAACAATCAATCTTCTTTATGTGCAGGGGTTTATCAAGGATTGATGGACATGCTAAACGCAATTGATGCAGTGCATAATGTACAGGGCAATGCTGTCGAGCGTAGAGTTGTGTTGCCATCCTTTTTTACAAGAGGACCATAGTATATGTGCCAGTTATGCCAGGATGCAATGGCAATTGTGAGAAAAAACGGTAAACCAAATTTGTTTATTACATTCACCTGCAACCCAAAATGGTCAAAAATATCTAAAGGATTGTTGCCAAAGAGCACAAGATCTCCTGGATTTGACAACCTGTGTATTTTATAAAAAACACAAGGATTTGATGCAGTCGATTATAAAGCATGATTTGTTTGGAAAAGTTGCTGGGTATGTATGTGTGATTGAGTTTCAATAGAGAGGTCTTTCGCACTCACACATACTATTGATTTTGGAAGGTGCATTTAAACCTACTCAGGTTGGTCACTATGATCAATTGGTATGTGCAGAAGTTCCAAATAAAACCCTTTTCCCTAATTTGCATGAGATTATTGCACAATGCAATGTTCATGGCCCATGCGGTGCACTTAATGTCTCTGTCACTTTCATGTTTGATGGCAAATGCAGTCGTCACTATCTGCATCCCTTCTCTCAGTCTATGGTGGTGGGTAACGATGGTTACCCTATCTACATTTAGAAGGGGAGGGAATGAAGAGGGAGACTATGGCACAAGGGGAAAGGGAGAGGGGGAAAAGAAGCATGTACATGATGGGAGGAGGAATGTAAAGATGGAGACATCAAGGGAAGAGGGCCATGCTTTATTTGAAAGGAAGGGAAGGGGGAAGTCAAAGTACTAGCTAGGTGGCTTTCCAAGAATGAGCGTATCCCATCAAGGAATAGCCCCCTCCTTTTATAGCCAAGAGAGAGGGTCTCTCCCAATAAATGCATCCTCCCACATGCATGGTGTGTGTGGAAGTCTCCCATGTGGGCTAGGTGGTTATGCACTCTCAATTGTGTGCGATAACGCTTGGCCACATTTTTCCACATATATCAACTCCCATATCCCAAGTCTATGATACTCCCTTGGTCTCTTCCCAATTTTATAATACGCTCAAACATCCAGGAGGACAAGTGGAGGGTTGGCACAAGGAATCTTGCCACTTCATCCTACTTTCCCCATTATTTAATTTGCACTCTTGGACCTTCTATACCTCCCCCACATGGGCCTATCCTATATGGAGGGAATAACCCAATATAATATCCATCTCCACCTATTTTATATTACTTCTCCCATGGAATTTGGGCCATATCTCACTAAATGTAGGCATGGGACCACCTAGGTGGAGGGGTGGCACATGCAAGAGCCATGCCACCTTACATTTTATAATATTACTACCATGGATTATGTACAACACACCTTATGGGTCCTCTTACGTGGAAGTGTGGCACATGGTCATGCCCTGCCACCTCAACCCTGGCCCCTATGCACTCCATATTTTATTATACTATTGCCACACATACAAGCACATACTCATATTTATGCCTTTTTACTTTGGTCAAATTTATCCATAACACTACATAACCCAGTCGATTGTGGAATTGATGAGATAAACAATTACCTAGATGCACATTATGTATCAGCATCAAAAGCATGCTGGCACATTTATGAGTATGATATGCATGATGAAAAGCTAGATGTACAAAAGTTGCAAGTCCATCTTCCAATGTTGAATAATGTGATATTCAAAGATGATGATGATTTGCACAATGTGGTGGATAGAGAGCAAAATAGAAAGACCAACCTCACGGAATGGTTCACTTACAACCGATTGCAACATGATGTAGATAATTTGCTTTACAGTGACTTTCCATGCGAGATGGTTTGGAACAAATCCAATAAAAAGTGGTCTAGAAGAAGGCGGGGCAATAGCATTGGTCGGATGTATAACATTTCTCCATCTGGTGGTGAATTATATTTCATGCATATGCTAGTTAACGTTTGCAAGGGTTGTAAGTGATTTGATGACTTGCGCACTTTTGATGTGGGCAAGTTTACCCTAATTTCAAGGAAGCATGTGTAGCTAGAGGGTTGTTGGAAAGTGATGAGGAATGGTTTATCTGCATGCAAGAGGCCGTTTTACATCAAAATAGCACACAGTTGAGGCACCTTTTTGTTGCAATTTTGATTTTTTGTGAGCCAACATCTCCAAGAATTTTGTGGGAAAGATTCTCAGACTACCTATCAGATGATTTCTTCCATGCATTCAAATCAAGTATGGTTGACCGCAGTGGATTGGCACGGAAGGAGGCTCTATGGTACTTGGAGCACATTCTCCAACAACATGGGAGAAGGTTGGTAGAGTTTGATGGATTGCCTACCTTGGATAGATCATGTGTATTGGCAACTACAAATGCTCTATTGCAAGAAGAAAGAATGTTTAATTTTGAGAGTGAGGCACGACTTGGTCAATAGATGGAAAGTACCTTAAATCATTGTCAACGGACTACCTTCGATCAGATTCTAGCAGCGGTCTATGCAAATGTTGGTGCGGTGTTTTTTCTTGATGGTCTAGGAGGATCTAGAAAGACTTTCCTATACAATTGTTTGCTTTCTCGGTTGCGTGGGGAGGGGCATGTCGCTTTGGCATGCGCTTCTTCTGGGATTACAACGTTATTACTAAGCAATGGATGCACAGCACACTCTCGGTTCAAGATACCATTGGATTTGGATAGCAGTTGCAATACAAAGGTTAACAGTCATCTTGTAGATGTTTTGAAGATAGCAAAGTTGATAATATGGGATGAGGCACCTATGACTCATCGATTTGCATTTGAGGCACTGGACAAGACGCTACAAGATATCATGTCAAATGACCAACTGTTTGGTGGAAAGGTGGTGTTGTTAGGGGGGGATTTTAGACAGGTCTTGCCATTTATTCCCAAGGCAAGACGAGAAGATATTGTCAACTCTACATTGTGCCACTCAAGGATTTGGAGATGCATCAAGGTACATAATATGTGGGATATTCAGGAAGGTGATAATTCAATAGAGTAGGAATTCATACAATGGGTGTTAGATATTGGAAATGGAACTAGCAGGTGTATAAGAGAAGACATTATTGCAATCCATCAAAGATGCTTTTAAGGACAAACTCAATGGAAGGTCTGATTGAGTGGGTGTATACAGGACTTGCAAGGGTTGTGGATTATGCACCGTATTTTTGAGACTGCGCTATTCTTGCACCTCAAAACATTGAAGTTGATGTAGTCAATGCTACTACACTAAAGGCAATGCCCGGTGAGGAAAAGGAGTATCTAAGTGCAGACTCAGTAGAGAGCTCATGTGGAGATTCTTTTTTGTATGCAGTAGAGTATCTTAGCACACTTAATCTTGGTGGTGGATACCAACCTCATCAGTTTGTTTTGAAACAAAATGCTTCCCTCATTTTGTTGTGCAATCTAAATCCTTGACAGGGATTATGCAATGGGACTCGGCTCATATGCAAAGAGTTCCACATGAAGGTATTGGAAGTTGAGATTATCATTGGTACCAATGCTCGAGATAGGATGTTCATTCCAAGAGTAACGTTCATTCCTAGTAATTTGAAACTTCCATTCGATATGAGAAGAAGGCAATTTCTTGTTCAGAGAGCATTTGGCATGATGATAAACAAGGCACAGGGCCAAACAATGGCTATCCGAGGCTTATACTTGGTGACACCGGTGTTTAGTCACGAGAAATTATACATGTCTGTCTCACGATCATCAAATGCAGTCAAAGTATTCCTTCCAGAGAGTGTGGATCGGGTTAGTGATGAGGATACTGAAATGAGTTGTACCACAAATGTTGTATACAAAGAGGTTTTACAATTGACATCAAGAAGAACCTAGCAGTATGCCAGTGCTCTTTGAAAGCCTCTTCAGAATTTGTTGGGTGACAAATTTTCACAGTCTTTTTTGTATCATTGTCTTCTTTTAGGCGATCAAAGTCTATTAATTGTAAGCCTTTAAAGCATGGATTAAAAATCGATGATGACTATTTTTGTATAATTTTCATGAGCTCATTCCATATTTCATTCAAACAATGTCGTCTTTGGAATTTTGACAATGTATCGTTTTTTTGAGTTTTATGGGTTCACACATTGTTATTTTTTCTTCAAATTATGGATTATCAAATGTACTATAACTAATGTTCTTTTTAATTTGTGGCTTGGTGAAGCCTTTTAATTTCTTCTCTATATATAGGTTGACACATCTATTGTTATTGTAATATGATATGATAGGATGGCAGCATCATTTACATTCACCACCGAGACAATTGCAGGAGTAGCAGGTACATAATTATGTAGTAGTCAGTTGCTAAGTTGAATTATATTTAATAGTATAGTCATTTACCTTTAGGAATATATAGATCCCGATGGTTGGAGAGTTGAGGTGTGTGCCCAGCTATTGGTTGACATCTTCGCATTTAAAATATCCACATGGATGAAACATTAGGAGATATCTTACAATGTGACATATTTGATATGCAAGCACATAGAACACTCTGGGACCAAGATAAAATTGTTCCAAAGACATACTTTCAAGATATCAAGAAAACTTATTTTGAGGGAAAGAAAGTAGAGATGTTATCTAGCTCTAGAGAAGTTTAAGCAATTGGCAACTTTAAGGGCTATGCTCAGAGTTTTCTCTATATAGTGGAGATAATTAAGTTGACTAGTGCAGGTGTCATTCAAAATGCAATAGATTAGGTGTCATTCAACAGATTGGGGGATATATCCAACTTGTTGCACAAATCAAAAAAATTCATTAAATTTTGGTTGTATTTTAGGGTTAGGGTTTATGGTTTAGGGTTTAGGATTTAGGATCTAGGAATTTGGTTTTAGGATTTAGAGTTTAGGGTTAAGGGTTTAGAGTTTAGGATTTATTGTTTAGGAGTTTAGGATTTAGGGTTTCGGAATTAAATGTATAAAGTTTAGGATTTACGATGGTTAAGATGTTTTGGTATTAATTGTTTAAAGTTTAGGATGTAGGGTTTAGGTTTAATGCTTTCTCTGCTAGTTTTGATATAAAAGTTATTAAGTAATAATAAGCTCAATGATTATTTATTATGTCTTTTTTTGAGTTGCTAATATATTTTTGTACATAAAACAGGTATTCATCCTAACAGAGGGTATGGATGTGGTGTTACATAAGAAGAATGAAGTGGTGGCTTTTGGACAAATTCATAGTCTTGATCCTATGAATGTGTGTCATTTCCAACATTGTGGTGAGAGAAGATGTGTAGTGATAATCACCAACGTTGTAAATCCTGAAGTACATTTAAAATATCCACATGGATGAAACATTAGGAGATATCTTACAATGTGACATATTTGATATGTAAGCACATAGAACACTCTGGGACCAAGATAAAATTGTTCCAAAGAAATACTTTCAAGATATCAAGAAAACTTATTTTGAGGGAAAAAAAGTAGAGATGTTATCTTGCTCTGGCGAAGTTTAAGCAATTGGCAACTTTAAGGGCTATGCTCAGAGTTTTCTCTATATAGTGGAGATAATTAAGTTGACTAGTGCAGGTGTCATTCAAAATGCAATAGATAGTACTTCACATCTAGACGTCCATAATACTATGTCTCATCTACAAGTTCATAGTACTTGTAAATGGGAGTTAGCTTTTTTGAAATCAAGTTTGCCCAAGACAGTTTCCTTCAATGTCATGGAAGACACAACAGAATATTATCAGAAGAAAAGGACTTTAACACAAATGGGATCCAAATTGATAAGAAGCTATAGTAGTGATCAAGAGTATCATAGTAGCATGCTCATAGGTATTGAGGACATTATAGTAATAGATGTTGATGTAGAAAAGGTTTCTTGTGTTGCAAGTGACTCAAATATACTCATGGTATAGAAGACTTGTCTTGTGTTGCAAGTGACTCGAACAGGCTCACTGGTATAGAAGACTTGTCTTGTGTTGCAAGTGACTCGAACAGGCTCACTGATATAGAAGACTTGTCCTGTGTTGCAAGTGACTCGAATAGGCTCACTAGTATAGAAGACTTGTCTTGTGTTGCAAGTAACTCAAACATGCTTACTGATATAGAAGACTTGTCTTGTCTTGAGAATAATAAGATGGGATCACAAAGAAAAATACATGCAAAGATTGATGGGATAAGTGATGCAATAACAAGAATTAATGATATTAGTGACAATGATCATGATGTTACCACTCGAATGCAAGGCAAAAGGGACAGAGAATCTAAAACTTGTCATGTTATTCATAATATTGTTGCTAGCATGCCAGAGAATATAGATGGGAGAATCTTGAGTTACGAAGGAGAAAGAGTTCAATCACAAAATTCAAGAGGCATTGGCAACAAATTGACATCAATGAACATGTCTACCAGATTGCCATTTCCAAGATATTATAAGGTATCAAATAATTATCAAGCCCACACAGCATTTAATTATAGAGATGAAAATTCAAGGGAAATGGATTCGACGTTCAATGGGCTTACAAGTGGAAAACGCAATACACTATTTACAAAAAGAAAGTATGTGAGTGTGAAGAGGCGAAGAATCATGGCATCAATTCCGGAATCAAAGAGACATGTAATGTTATCCAAGGAGAATATGGAAAGGATGCTTATGCGAGCTTGTTGCAAGAGAAATTGCATTAAAAAAGTTGGGAAAGATGATTGTGCAGCCATACGCCTTGGTATTTGGAGTAAGACAATGCCTAATAGACATAACTATCTTTTTCAAGAGTTTTCATGCTTTCTTCATCAAGGAACTATCAAGACACTATAAACCTAGATTGAAACCTATGGTTAATGGGAGAGCCATTTGCAATCGAGGATATCAATGGTTAACTGGACTATCACATGGCACATACTGGACCATCTGGGCAGAGGTGAAAGAAAACGTGGTTCATACAATTCATGGAAATACCTACAAGCTTAAATGCCATGGAAGCACTATAAATGCAACCGCAACATTAAAGCAAGTTCTTGAAGACCATGCATTACCACAGCCTCATCTTCAACAAACAATGCTAGATGGATGTGTCGAATGTCAACAACATCTTTGGGAATGACAAAGAAGGTCGTCCTAGAAACTATAAATAAAACTTTACAAGACAGAGATGAGAGCATGATTTCACGGTCAACCTTGTACAAAATTTTGTGTAGAGATTTTTGCCATGTCGAGACACCATCAAAGCAAAGGATGTCAAAATGTAAGACATGTGATGAATTAAAAAATGCCATTGAACATAGTAAATGTGAGCAGCATCGAGGAAGATATATTAAATGGCAATCAATCCATTTACGTCATGTGCAAGATGCTCGAAAGTTGTATGCTTCTTGGAGAGAGGAAGCTATTTCACATGTCGATAAGTCCATGTGCATCACCATGGATGGCATGGACCAGAATACAACTTTGACATGATATAGATGTATCCCACCAGCATTGGAGGGCAAACGTGGACTAAAAACACACTTGTGTGGAGTATTAGTACATGGATACTGAATCTTTTGTGATGTATGGATTGATAGTTTGCATGACCATGATAGTAACCAAGTTGTTACATCAATCATGAAAGCAATAAGAAAGGTTAGAGATGCTCGCGGATGTTTACCTAACACATTGCAAATACAAGCTGATAATTGTTGGAGAGAGAACAAGAATAAATATAAATTTGCTTTATGCTCTATGTTGGTTGGTTTGAAAATATTTGAAGAAGTGCAAGTTGGCTTTCTTCTTATTGGCCATACACATGAAGACATAGATCAAATCTTTAGTGTTATCTCTGGTGAGTTGAAGTTAATGGATGTTTTGACAATGGAGGATATGTTATTTCGAATTGGGAAAAAAATTGGAGGGTCTCACAAGGAAGAATCAGAAGTGGCTATCTTAGAGAGGATGGTAGATTGTAGAGCATTCATATAGCCACATTTACAAGCGGGAGATGATACCCTAATAGGACACACAAATCCACACTACTTTCGGTTTTACATGCAATGGAAGCACTACTCAGTAAATGGAGATCATTTATGGAGTGAGTCATATGCTTTATTACAACGAATAATTCCATAGGAGGAAACTAGATTTATTCTTGCAAAAAACAAATCACTTGACATAGATGAAATAAAAGGCTTGAGAGCCTTCACTAAACATCTTCAAAGTATGATGCAAAAATATCCAGAGCAATCAACTAAGAATTTGGAGACAATTAAATCAACTGAAGCACTTATCCAATCTTTAGAAAGACAAGAAAACTTAATGAGCATTAAATACCGTGAATCCTTTTGGCCGAAACAAGCTAGGTCACCAAGTTTTCCTTTGGATATAAATATGTTAGTAGATATGGAGAAAGCAGAGGAATGCCTTTTACCTCGAAAATATTGTGGCAGGAAGGGAGACAAACACTTACCAGAGTTTATACCATCTAATGAGATTGAAGAGGGTCTATTTGTTGTAGTTTGGGCATCTGATCTAGGTTCAGAGTTGGATGACCAAGGTGGCCCAATTTGGGTTGCAAAGGTTGCTAAGCTAGAAAGGGATGACAAGGGAACTCCTATAACATTCACAGCTTTATGGTATGAACCAAAGCCATTGAAAAATCTCCCGAGAAGATATACAATAAAACAACTCTATGAGGGATGCTTGCAAAAGAAACGTGAATGGGTTCCAAATAATGAGGGATTAATAGAGGTGGAAGTCAGTAGCATTATTCATTGCTAGAAATCGAGGACACGAAGTTTAATCCCTGATCCAAGTCGTGTCCATATTAAACATCATTTGGCAAGACTTGACCCATCAAGCGCAAATACATTACATGACTCTGATGACTCTGAACGAGATTCAGATGCATAAGATAATGTTTTATATATATGCTTTTTTCCATACAAATGGTGTATCTAAATACCACCAATAAGATAATGTATTGTATGCTTTGTTTTTTTAAAAAAGGATGTATCTATACACTACTTATATATTGAATTCAATAAACTCTTTTTTTTTTTTTTAAATGGTGTATCTATACACCACTTATTTGTGGAATTCAATAAACTCTTTTCATATGGTGTCATATTTTCACTTTATGAGCATAGTGTTAAAATTGAACTGGAGTTAGGAGACTACTGTTATTATTATTATAGTTATTGGATGGGAGCACCATGCACAAGTTTGGGAATTATAGCTTCATTGAGCCTTTTTTTTTTTAATTAGAGGTCACCACTTGACTTTTTAGCTTAATGAGGCCATATTTGTATATAAGTGACCCATTTAGTGCTCTAAAAAACCCAATTTTTGAGCTCACTAAGTGAAGTTGAGTGGAGAGGATATGCTCTTAAAAAAAGCCCAAACCAAGAGAGAAAGTCCAAAAATTTTGAATAGTGTGTCCTATCACCTTGAGTGTATCCAAGAGGCAAGAGTGCTTTCACTAATGTCTTTACAAGAGAGGGAATGGTACACGCTATCCTCCTATAAGAACAATATATTGTTGAGAACATGCATTGATGTTGAAAATATAAAAGTGAAAGCTAACCAATATGATTCGTCATTGAACTTCCCATGGCAATTCAAAATCAACGGACAATGAAGTATATATATGCAGATATGGGCTCTGAGGAAGTAAAATTCTCGGCCATTCTGACTTGAACTACTTGCGGAACCATTTGATGACTCTCATAAGATACGCTCTCAATTTGTGAACTTGATTATTGATCTATCACTAATTGAATTTGAGGACCAAATCTATTAAACCCATAGGACAAATGTATCTACACCTTTACATTTGAAACTCAGCAACTAGAGTAAGCCAAATATCTTCCTCGTCACGACGATCGTGAGGTCCTCCCAACGGACGCAATGGACTGAATCAGATCCTAATCGGCTGTCTGGACGTCGTGAAAAATGCAGAAACTCGCTGCAACGGTTCCCTTCGAGCAATTCCTATTCCAAGAATGGCTAGTCTGCACTCCTGTCCACCATCTGCATGTATCTCAGCAACGATTCTTGCCTCTGCAGGCGCATCTGTTCATTGAATTTGGAGATAAACGACTCTACCTTTCGGTTCAGCTCTTCTTGATTGATCGATGGTTCTCGCCTGCGAAGCCTCGGGTGATGCGCTTTGACCGGCGAGGACGGTAACGCAACTGTGTCAACGCTCTCTGCCTTCCCCAAATCAGCTTTGGAGAGGCCGCCATTCTGTGGAGTCGATGAACCTTCCGGCCATGTCTCAATTTTGCGGAGGTGACGATTGAGAGGGGGAGGCCGCCCCTCTGAGATTGCCTTCCATGTGGCCTCAATAGTGTCTCCTTTCATCACATGTCGTGAGATCCCCAGCGGCTTCGATTGATCAGCATTTCCCTTCATGTTCTTGCGGTGGGTAAAGCGTCCTGACAGCAGTGGTCGGTCAGAAGATTTTCTGAAGGCCGATCCTTCCTCGGTCGATAGAATGGATGGTAAGACCCGCGGTCTCTGGTCGACCGGTATGGACTCAGGGGATCTGAAATCGTCTTTTGGTTCCTCCGGCATCTCTGGCTTGCTCGGACGCGGAGCCGTCTCTCCATCCAAAGCAACCGCGCCGAAGTCTTCGTAAAATTCTTCGTCTCGTGTAGCCGAATCCTGTGCCTGCTTGTATTCGATTGATAGATCTACTACATCTGCAGCTTCTTCACTGGATACGATAGATTTTTCAGGATCCTTTGCAGGATGTATTTTCTCAGCTGTGTGAGTCACAATACGTTTTACACTGTCCTCGGCAGGTTCACTGGCCACTGAAGAGTTCAAATCATCATCTGTAGCTTCAAACTTCTTACCTCCAGCTATGTGTCTTTGTGGGCCTTTCTCAGACGCGGGCTTTTTGTGGTGGAGATGGGCCGTCGCAACAATGGAGACTATTATGAAGTTTAGCAGCAAGAACAAGTTGCGAGGCGTAAGAAGCTCGTAATAAAGGCTCCACAGGCGGGGTGCGAGGTCTAGGAAGAGGAACTTGAGAGAAGGAAACGAGTAGGCAATCAGGAGAGGGGTTAGGAAAGCAAGGAGAACGAGGACAGAGGTTTTCAAGAGGAGACAGAACTGGATGAAGAATTGATGCAGCGAGGAGCGACGGCGGAGGGATCGTTGCCTGACTCGAGAGGGCCTTACAGGGAGGCCGCGACCGAGGAAAGCCATGAGACTTGTGGTAGAGTATGCAGAGGGAGCCGGGGAGGAACCTTTACGAGAGATTATCCAGTGTTGTTCTCGATACGGCTTGCAGGAAGCGAGAGAGAAATGACCATCGCTTGCTTAACGCTCTGTGGCTATGTAGAGCAATTAACAGCAGGAAGAGCGATGCTAGGACCGGCAAAGCAGATGCTCGGGAGCGAGCGAGCGAGCGAGCGAGCAGGGGTGAAACAAGACGTAGCAAGCGAAGATCTTTGATGCGTTGAAATCTCTCAAAGCACGCGACTGCGAGTTAATACGTATATCAGTAGAAGCGATCACGATTCAGCAGAGGGGGGAGCGAATGAGAGATGCAAGCTAAGCAATGCATTAAGCTGCAAGAAGGATAAAGATGAGAGGAAGCGGAAGGGACGGTGGGAGGCGAAAGCAAGCCTACCATTTCATTATGTGAGAGCAAAAAGGCAAAAGGTTCCCGACGGAAATATGGAGCATCCGGATCCACATGCATCGTACGTGTGTCTCAGTGCTCCTTTTTCTTTACGTTTGGAGGGGGGACATTTTTCAAGTGCCCCATCAATTTAAAATCATCTAGCTTTTGTAAAAAATCGCCCATTTCCATGGATCCCTCCTCCTTTTTTCGTTTTTATTTTTTATTTTTTTCCTTTTTGAAACAAGACGGCTTATATTACCTTAGTTATAAGGAGATGTTATAAGATCCTGAAATCGTCCATGCAAAAACCAGGATCTCCGACTTTGTGAGAAATTACTAGTTTTCTCCCTCGTGGTCTCCTTTATGTCACATCCTAGCTACTAGCAACTTAGCAAGGCACTCAGCCTCCTAGGTCATTGCCCACATTCTAATTCCCTTGAAGATGTTTACATCCAAGTTATTTCCAGGTTACACCCACCCCCTTCTCTGTGTGTATGCATGTCACATGTGTGAAAAAAAAGAGCTATTGGTAGTATCATCTCCAAATTGAGCTTCATAATTCCTAGTTATTTGGCCTGAATGTTGGTCTTGTAGGTTCAAAAGCACAATTTTATGGCTACACAACCTAATTATTCATTTGGCTTATATATGTCTCTTTCACACACATTGATCACCCTAGCCATTCCGTGGTATATTCTACTTTTTAAAAATGCATGCGTGCATGCACTTTATAAAATCTTATTAGTTGTTGGAAATTTCTTAAAGACTAGTAGTCCTCTCCTATGGCCACTTAAGACTACTTGAAAGTGCAAAAGCCTTATAAATCAAACAAATTTACATCCCAATGGGTTAAACAAGCACAAATCACATACGGAATCTACCAAACAAATAAAAACACATCAACTTTAATTTACTAAAGGATAACGATATACAAAGTGATATAATTTATTATTGCAAAAGGATGGCAAGGCCACTTTCTAGGAAGCACAAGTTGTAAACATCCACTATCTAAGGAAAATTTTGCTTTAGAACTTAGACCTTGTGCTTGCAATATTGGCTTTTGTAAGTTCAAATTGAGTGTTCAACCATACAAGGTAACCTTTGTGTTGCAATCATTTAGAGACATGGGACAATGACTTCCATGTCAAGTGAACATGATGATCCTTTAATATGTGTAATGTAGATCATAAGCAGCCTCACAACTCAAGCACATGAAAGAAGGAGCCATTGTGAAGGAGGTGAAGGCATGTTGCCTTGTCCCTAGTAGCTAATGCACATGATGCTTGTAAAGCGTCACTAATTGTGGTTTCCTATCAAAGGCCACATGTAAGTATCAAGAGAAACTAGAGTGAAACGAAGGTCAAAGTGGTAGCAAAAATGATACAGTCCGACTATCTTGCAAGCCGCTCAAAATTTGTAATCTCTCTACCCTCCAAGAGATCCTAGTAAAGAACCTTGTCTTAAATAGCTCTGGTATAAATTTTTTTGTGGGCATCTCTAACGTATCCGATCACTTAGCCTTCACTTAAAGCAACCACCTAAAATAACTTTTGCTCCAAGAGCCCCTAGAGGCTAGTAGAGAACCTTGTCTTAAACACTCTCTTATAATTATTTTTATGTTCATCTCTAATGTGTAGACATTGATCACTTAGAGCAACGAGCTACAATAACTTTTTCTTTGCCACCGTGTTACATCGACAATCTTTTAAGAGCTTTCAACTCGTTGAAAGGGGTTCGCGCATAGTGGGTTTGTCCGGACTTCGCTCGTTTCTTCTTCTCAGATTTTGTGGCGTAGAGCTGCGGACCTCGATCTTTAACCTTTCAGGTTTTTAAGAAAATTCCACTAACCTACGCATTTCCCCATTTGTTTTGCCTTTTGCCGACCAATTTTTTCCTTTCCTTCAAAGCCATAGAAATGCTACTGCAATCGTACTTGATGCCGTGGGCAAAGCAGATCCTCCTTGGACTGTTTCGCTGCTTCACTATGTACCGTAGTTACCTTGAATTTACTGTAAAGCGCCAATGCTGCGGCCACTCATTCGAGTACAGATGCGTTAATCTGATAGGAGGGCGGCGGCTTGTGGATTCGGCCATTATGTAATCGGCTGTGTGCACTGTGCAATAAGCTGCACGGAAAGTGGGTTTTCTGCTGAAAAGAGACTCTTGTCTCGAGGGGCCAGCATGGGCATTGGGTACTCAAGCTACGTTTTGACTTTGATTACCCAACAATTAAATGATGCAACGACACGAATTTTGGGAGGTCGAATGCGTTACTAGCATTACGGGATTCCGTCCTCTTTGATGAGAGGAGCGTAGAAGCGAAGGAGTCCCCAATTTAGTGAAGCGGTGGCTGGTCAAGAGCAAAACTCGGAAGCACACGCGGCTGATCCGAAAGACAACCACACACCTACGCAGCGGCCATGGCGGCAGGCACCTGATAAATAAATTTGCCATTTGGGCAATGGAATACTGTTCAGTTGGCGTGTTCACCAAAAACATATTTGGTTTCATTACATTAACTTTCCACTTCAAAATTTTTTTCACTAAAATATAACTAAAATTGTCACAAAAGTCAAAATTGGAAAACCTCCTCCCCCAAAATTTCAAGTTTTTTTTGTAGATTTAACAATTCACCAGACATTAAACCTCGATTTTGGTGGACACTCTTGGTGGCATCCGAAGCCCCTAGCTCCATGTATATATATAGCATGTCGACTAGCTAAATTTCTTCTTCCAGATTCTTTCTAAACATTTTAAAATTTCTATGGCAACGCACAAGTAAAAACATTGAAACACGTTATCGAATTCGCAAGAATGAATTCTCAAGTGAATTTGAAAATTTCTAATTGCTTTGTATATAGTTCTCCAAATTTTTGACTTGCATCCAAATGCTTTACAATTGCATCTTAACCTTGTGAATTGAACCTCTGCCGAGAAGAGTGACCAGTTAGTGCAAAAGCCTTTATTCTTGCTTTGCCCAACCGCCCTAACACCTTGTGGAGAATGGTATTATGGCTTTAGCATGGGGCTACTAGAAACGGTACCTATTCTTTTTGGCGATCTACTAGATTGTGAGGTTTTTTAAAATTGACAGGCACATGTGACATTAGGATGTTCAAAAGATATTGAATTCAAAAGGATGTAGCAAGATAAATTTAGGAGATATTTGAACTTGAAAGTGTGATAAAAAATGGGGAGAATTTTCTTGATCAAGTCTGCCTAAGCTGGAATGCCCGCTGCCTGGTAATACAACATGTCCTGGAGCGTCAATCATGTATGTCGCCTCGTGGCACTTCAAGAAAACACATTGGCTAGAAATCGAGGTGCTCTTTCGAGCATTTTTATTGGCTGAACACCAGGGAAGGAGGAAAATGCACTACATCCCGTGGGAGCAGTTGAAGGCTCCTAACTCAAGGGGGGTGTAGCCCTCCCAGATGTTAAAACTAGGAACCTCTCAGTGGTTGGTAAGCTTCTTGCGTGGCTATTCTCCAGGCCAACACCCTCGACAGAAATAGTGAAGGAAAAGCTCAAAGATTCGAAAGGGAAGGGAGCTGGGCAATGGCGAGGACTCTCGTGGTATGACAAACTAATCTCTAAATTTCTAGTAGTGGTTTCTGGATCCGACATCTTCGCAGGGCTTGTCACAGTGTGGAAGGCCTACATCGACCACCTCGGCTAGAAGGGCAAAGATGGACTCAAAGGGGATGCTAGTCTGGGCGAGTTGGTTTGGTGGAGCAAGGCATCGGGCAGAACGGGTGACGCGTTCACATGGCATGACATTAGGAGGGCTCGCAGTCTATTCAAGAAAGGCTTGGCCACGTGGGTCGACTTGTGGGATCCCACGAAGGCAGACTAGAAATCGCTAGAGGCCTTGAGAACCTAGTTCCATATGTCCGATGGCGAAGCTGATCTTACCAGAGCAACCTTCGAAATAATCTTGAAAGACTGGCTTAGCAACCCGATCCTAGTTAGAGAACCGGATCGCCTCCCAACAATGGCGAATGGGAAAAACCCCCTGAACATAATCTCGGCCAAAATAATCTACAGGCGCCTCCTCCAAATGCCGAATGTGGCTCCTTGGCTGAACAAAGTTTGGGAGCTGAGAAGGGGCTAGGCTTGGAGGTGCAGACTCACAAAAATTTGGAAGGGGTGCCAGATGGGGAAAGCTAGATTCTTGCTGTGGAAGATCCTCAACCACTGGTTGCCCATTAAGGCAAAGCTAGCCAAAAGATTGGTAGTGGACCCAAGTTGCAGACTGTGTGGTAGGGCGATGGAAGACATAAGGCACCTCTTCTGGAAATGTCAGATAGCTAGAGAACTATGGCATTCGGTTCAATCCACTATTTGCAATTCGGGGCTAATGTCCAAGTTCTCCATAGGCCACCAATGGTGTATTCCTCTCTTAGGGAACGCCACCATCCACACTAGCTGCGAGCTGGCTGTACATAAGGGCGGCAACGCTGCTAGCAATATGGAAAGTCCGCAACGGAAATATATTCAGACACAAAGTCCAGGTGGGCTTCAGAAAGGCAGCCCTTGTCGCGGTTTCCAAGGCCTTCCTCAAGAACTTCACCTGAATTTTGGATAGCTCAGTGAGCCACGCACTCGCCTCAATCGAGGCCTATCTTAAGATAGGATAGCAAGGACTGCTATCTCCAGCGTAGGCCCTGGCATCAGCCTACTTGGGCCAATTTTTGTACCGATCCCTTTTTTTTTAAGGTCTGACCATCCTCACTAATATAATCGGCATTTTGTAATTTTAAAAAAAAAAGGAATAGGGAGAATAAGAACAAGGAAGGAGGCCCTAGTTCTCAATGAATCGATGCATAAACCTCATCAACGATTGCAAGATTATTGGTAACTGAACGTCATAAAAAGAAGGCAGGCATGATTGACATATTTGGCACCTACCTACTTATCGGGCCCTCAACTATGTATACACTCTAGATCTCGTCTAGGAACAATCCTAGGCCCTAATTCTCAATGAATTTGTTGCAGGCACCTCTTCAATGATTGCAAGATTATTGGCACCTGAATGACATAAAAAGGAAGGCAAGAAATGAGTGACGTATTTGGCACATGCTTGCTTATCGAGCCCTGAACCATAATACTCTCGTTATACACCCTACATGTCATCTTGATGTTACAACCATCCACTATGATATAGCTCCTAGTGCTAATGTAAGAGGGTCTACTCATCCTCATGCCCATTTTCCATTTCACCCACCCCATTCTCATTAATGGATGGATAATTATGCTCATCCCTCCTAGGTGAAATTTGAGACATTGAACTTATCACTATTGCTCTTTACCTTGTCAAATCAAGTGTATGGATGGCATAATCTTTTCTTTAAAAGTTCGTGACTTACTATTCAATGTAGATACTCTAATTAGTAAATCCTTCGCTATAACACAGTTTAGAGGTGATGATGTTGACATGGCTAGACAATAAAAAGGTGTGATCCTCTACCCACTATCGAATCTATGATGTAAGCATTAGCTTTGTGGGCATATCACATTTGTGTAGGTGTCTGAAGTGGGATGGGTAGCAATATTGCGACTATCGTTCTTAGCTTGGTGAGGGGCCAGTCAGATGAATGTGTTAGAACTATCAATCACATCAGTCACCTCTCCATTGTATAAATCTTGCCTTTAATTTTTTCTTCAAGGTTAGTATCCCCAAATCAAGCATGTCCAACAAGGCAAAGTGTAGCATTTGATTTGAGCCAAGCTTCTTTTGAATTGTGTTCGTCACAAGCGCTCCAACTATATGATTATTAAATTCATGTGTACAAGTTTTTGAAGTCTTTAACTCCTAGCAATATGTTTTACAATTGTCACATCCATTGAGGTCTAAAGCGCAAATGTGGTAGGTAGAAGGTTTTGATAGTCATTAATATAAAAACAATGTTCATGATTATAAGGCCAGCGTGTGTGATGGGACAAAGAGACTTTGAGGGGTAGAGAGGGTTATGATCTCGGAGTGTCCCCATTCTTCAACCGTTCATAGTCTCACAATCTTCTAACGATATTCATGGCTCTTAATCGTCTTGGCACACTAGGTAGGAGCTCTATGTGGTCTATATTCTAACACATATAATTTGCCTCCTTGCTATCTAAATCTAGAGGTGAAAAAGGCATCGTTAGTTGGTAGTGTAACAGTCACCGCTACTGGTCATGGGTGTTGATCAAATCCGAAGCCCTTGTACGAGTCTTATCTGTGTCCCTTTCTGCATTTTGGCTCATTTGAAGCTGGATAAGGCTCCAAGAACGCTCTCTCCGGTCCTTCTGCCACTACATCGAAATCGAACCCCTCACGCAAGCTACGATGCCATCCGCCCATTCCATTAGAGCTCTCAAAAAACATGAATCGCCAGTGTGCCACTCACCTCAAGCTTCAGGCCATTTTGAACGTTGTTACCGATCCCATTTACGGATTCCGTCGTCTTGCGCCTAAACCGCATCTAATCATTATCTCGTGTCTTATCTTCATGCGTCCGGCCATCACGCAGAATGCACACGCATCCAAGAACTTCCCGTAATTAACGTTGCTAATGGACCCTTGTCGCCAATATCCATGCAATGGGCAAGATTCCATTCGCGAATTACCTTGTAAACAAAGATTTGTGTCACACTCAAGTAGATGGTGCGTTGTTTGGTGCATCTGTTTTCGAGGAATGTTTATCTCGACTTTTCATTTTCCATTTCAAGAAATAATTTGCAGAGGCAACACTATCGAAGTTTTCAAATTCAATCGATTGTAAAATAAATAAATTCAATGATTTCTTTGGGCATCACTCTCTACCTTTGGAACTTAGGATACATGCAAGAAACTTACTTAGGTTTGAAAAAGGCAACCAATGGATTAACAATTTTGTGTAAAAATCAATCATCATCATTTAAGGCATTGAAGATATTAAACGATGGTGTTATTTGTTCTCCAAAATTTCGAGAAAATTTCATGATCTTACAAGAACACGAGATCGATCGGATGATGATTTCATTGAGGTTGTCCTAACACCTTGTCCTTGGAGTTGATTGTTGACAAGGTAAGGCACATGCAAAATGAAGAAGAGACCTGCTATGCAAGAACGTAATGGTGGAGACAAGAGAAAACCATCCTGTGGATTCAATTTGCACTACAAGACACGGGCCTCTTTTCGACACCAATACTGACACTAAATATGAAGATTTTTTTTAAAAACCGAGTGAAAATCGTCTAAAACTCCATCGGTGTGGATGTCGCAAAGAAAGAGTCGGTACAAGCATCGGTGCGGTCATCGGTAAAATATACCCGATAGTGTCAGTATGGGCGTCGGTATAAGCATTGGTATATACTAAGGTTTTTACAGAAGCTAAAAAAAAATTATGTGGGGTAGGATGGGGCTTGTTTCACTGCTCCACATAATTTTTTCCCTATTAAAATCATGAGTAAATGTGATACAAAAGCGGAGGTATACATTACAATTTTGCAATAAAAGTCTTCAAAGTAATCTCAATATGCTACAAAATGGCAAATCTGTTGAAGTTATTAATGCGCTACAAAATGGCAAAAGTGCCCAACGAGGCATGCAATCTACTATAAAATGGCAGAAGTGTTGAAATATTGAACCACTAAATATTGTCCTATCCTACTCCTCGTCCTCCTTGTCCTCCTCGCTCTCCTCGCCCTTGGTCTCTAGTCTGCGTGTGGTCTCCTCGCCCTCAATCTCTTTGTGTGTGCCCCCTCACCCTCTTCTGCTGCATCTCAAGCCCCTTCTTCCTCAGATCTCGTCTCTTCATCCGGATCTCCGAATGGGTCGAATGCACCTCCCTAAGAATGAAACAAGTTAGAAAAACTAAGAGTGTTGATTGTAAGGCAATGGTGATAGTCAAACGATAACGAAGAGGAATAGGGTATACTCACATGATGCACCGCCACCCTTTCCCAATCAATGTGGACTCCTTCTCCTTAAACCATGCCTTGGCTCCAATCCTAAAGGCCCTTCTGTACTCCTTGTTGTCTGGAGGCCTTCCAATTATAGATTCCTATGGATCCAAAATCAATTAGTTAGATATGAATGACTAGACATTTGAACAATTGAACATATTTAAAATTCAGAAAGATAAATATATACTTACCACCCATGCCTCGTTCTCGAGTCTGCCACCGCTCCTAAGGTGCAAAGGACCTATAACACCTATTTCATTAATTTTGGACTCGTGCACTGTCCAAATTCATTTTGTGAGATAATTTTGGATAAAACATTTAAAAAAAAGAGGCTCTTATAAAATAAAACATTGAGTCAAAAAGGAAGATTTTAAAAAATCAAATTAGAAAAAATGACGTGAGATGTTATTAAAACTAGAGTACATTAAAAATAGAGGACATCACATTGTTAAAAGAGACAAAAAGTAAGATTTTAAAAAATCAAATTAGAAAAAACGGCGTGACATGTTATTAAAACTAGAGTACATTTCAAAAAGAGCACATCACATTTGTACAAGAAGTAGATCATATAACTCAAAGCCATATGGTGTCAAAAAACACCTTAATACAGTCTCTCTTATCTTCTTAATCACCCAAAGTCTAGAAGATCTCATCATTGGTCTCTCTTATCTTCTCAATAACCCAATCTTTCACTGCCTCCACAACTGTATCCTCAACATAATTACATGCAAAGAAGAAATTTAAGCAATCACAAATTGTTTCTTTATAATTTTTCTATGAGGCTCTTATTGTTCTCTCAGCATCCACATCAAATCGCCCATGACGAGAGCTGTGATAACAAAGGTTACTTAAGAAGTCTAAGAGATCTTGTCGTGCTTTTATCATACGTCTTAAAAGTCTTTCACTCTCTGCTATCTTGAGAGTCTCCTCCCTCTCTGCGTGCCTTTGTGCATCAAATTCCTCTCTCTCCATGTGTGTCAAAGGAGAACCTTGTCGAATTCTGGCCTCTCTCTGTGCTCCTTGGTTAGCAATCCATTCTTTGAGACTGTTAATTCCAAACTCCACGTCTTCGACAATGCCAAGGACATCCATGGGTGGGGAGATGATAAAGAAAGGGAGATGGACTACGATGGAAGAAAGAAGAGAGTGTTTGTGTAAGGACTAGGATGGAAGAATACAAGTTAATGAGAAGCACTAGGATGGATGAAAGAAGAGAGTGTTTGTGGAAGAACTAGGATAGAAGAATACAAGTTACTAGGATGGATGAAAGAAGAGAGTGTTTGTGGAAGGACTAGGATAGAAGAATACAAGTTACTGAGAAGGACTAGGATGTAAGAAATAAGAGAGTGTTTGTGGAAGGACTAGGATGGAAGAATACAAGTGCACTAAGGCACGATGTGTTCACTATGATAAGGATAAGGGTTGGAATAAAGTGAGAGAAGCATTGGTAATGCTCTACTTTAAGTGAGTGGAGATTGTCCAACTGAATAAAATTTTGCAGAGCATTGGGAATGCTGTACTTTAAGTGAGTGGAGCATTGGGAATTGATACTTACGAGTGAAATATATTACAAGTGAGAGAGAGAGAGAGCGATAGAAAGTGAGGAAAGACGTAAAGTAAAAAACGAATACAAGTTAATTAGAAGGACTAGAATGTAAGAAATAAGAGAGTGTCTTGAAGGGATAGAAAGTGAGAGAAGATGTAAAGTGAAAGACGAATACAAGTTAATCAGAAGGACTAGGATGTAAGAAATAAGAGAGCATTTGTGGAAGGACTAGGGGGTGGTAGCAAGCTAAGGGTGTCCACTTCCGGACCACTTTCGGGTGAGTGTGACACCCGCTCGAGTGAAAATACAAAGGTTTTGCTTCGGTCTCCAATACCTCGATCGAGGTATAAGCTCCAATGAAAATCACACACGAGCACAACCGAGCCTAGCCAATATCTCGATCGAGGGGTACGTAGCTTTTTCACCGGACCGAGCCTGTACCTCGATCGAGGCTTGCTGGCAAGCCAGCTATACATGCCACATCTACCTCGTTCGAGGTATTGTGGCAATCCAGCTCAACCTCGATCGAGATCAGGTGGCATGTCCAGCATACCTCGATCGAGGTATGTGCCATCCGACAGGGCAGCCAACAGGGCGGATGACATACCTCGATCGAGGTATGCTGGACACATGACTTGGCATCCCGCTTCTGCCAACACACCACGATCGAGGTATCGTGGCATGTCAAAACCTCCATCGACGTGGATGTACCGAGATGTATGGGCATGTCACAATACCTCGATGGAGGTATCGTGGCATGGCAATACCTCGATCGAGGTAGATGTAAAGAGATGTATGGGCATGTCAAGAATACCTCGATCGAGGTATTGTGGCATGCCAACGAGATGTATGGTTATGTCAAGAATACCTCGATCGAGGTATTGTGGCATGCCAATACCTCGATCGAGGTATATGTGCCGAGATGTATGGGCATGGAAAGAATACCTCGATCGAGGTAGGTAAACCCTAATTTTTCTTATAAAAGGAGAGCGACCCCCCTCATTCCGCATACCTCGATCGAGCTCTGCCTCATTCACCGATTTCGAATTTGCCGGACTTCGACGGAAAAGCGTGAGCGACGGAGAGCGACGAACGGACATCGACGGAGATGGACCGGGAGAGTCCAGGTAGGGTTTTTTTTAAGTGGCATTTTCTTTTATGTAGCATTTTCTTTTATGTAGAATTTGATTTAATTTTAGTTTAAAAGAAAAATTATAAAATGCATTTTAATGTTTTTCTGAAATTTATGAATTACGGGATTTTTTATTTAAAATGTGAAAATTAAATTTTTTTTTTTAAATAGAGCTTTTTTTAGTAAATAAAAAAACGTTGATATTATTAATTATAAAATATTTATAAATTTGAAATGTATTTGTAAATTTTTTTTTTAATTTTTAAATTACGATATTTATAATTTAAAATGTGAAAATTTTAATTTTAAAAAACGTAATTTAAAATTTCAGTTTATAAGAAAAATTATAAAATGCATTGTAATGTTTTTCTTAAATTTATGAATTACGAGATTTTTTATTTAAAATGTGAAAATTAATTTTTTTTTTTAATAGAGCTTTTTTTAGTAAATAAAAATAGTTCATATTAATAATTATAAAATATTTATAAATTTGAAATGCATTTGTAAATTTTTTTTTTAATTTTTAAATTACGACATTTATAATTTAAAATGTGAAATTTTTAAATTTAAAAAACGTTTAATGAGGCATTTTTTATTAAAAATGTGAAAATGTTAAATATTTCTGTTTTTTTTATGTAGCATTTTCTTTTTGGTAGAATTTAAAAGAGAAATAATAAAAAATTTTAGGTTAAAAGAGAAATAATAAAAAATTTCTAAATTTGAAATGTTTTTTTGAAATTTATGAATTACGACATTTTTTATTTAAAATGTGAAAATGAAATTTTATTTTCAAAATAGAGCTTTCTTAGTAAATAAAAAAACGTTCATATTAATAATTATAAAATATTTATAAATTTGAAATGCATTTGTAAATTTTTTTTAAATTTTTGAATTAGGAGTTCTATATTTCTGTTTTTTTAATGTAGCATTTTCTTTGTGGTAGAATTTAATTAAATTTTAGTTTATAAGGAAAATTATAAAAAATTTCTAAATTTATAATGCATTTTAATGTTTTTTTGAAATTTGTAAATTACGATATTTTTTATTTAAAATGTGAAAATGAGATTTTTTTTTGTTAAATAGAGCTATTTTTATTAAATAAAAAAACGTTCATAGGAATAATTTTAAAGTATTTATAAATTTGAAATGCATTTGTAAATTTTTTTTTTTTTGAATTACGACATTTAAAATTTAAAATGTGAAAATTTTAAATTTAAAAAACGTTTAATGAGGCACAAGACTCGCTCGACTTATCAAATTAATAAGACATTTTGTATAAGACTCGCTGGACTTATCGAATTAATACACAAACATAAACCTACTAGTCAACTATTGGAGTTGGACATTAAAGATTGACTAGTGACATGGTTGGTGACCAAAGCTTGAAGTTGACTAGACACTTTGGGACAAGCAAGTTCTTTAGAAGGAAACTAGGTTTAAGCTTGGGTAATCATCCCTAATATATTGGGAAATTACTAATGATAAATCATCCTTTAACTATTTGGCAATTAGTAAGGATCGATTCTACTAGGAAATATGTTGAAGGCATATGTCCCCTATTAGTCAATAGATTGATTAGACTAAGCATGCATGATAAGGCTATAGCTTGGAAATGCCTAGATAGTGGCTTAGTCCAAATCTTCAATATCCCTTAAGAAGACATGAAATAGTGGCTTAGACCTTAAGAAGACATGGAGTTGCAAATGTCTAATTCTTCTAAGTTACGCATAGACTCTAGCATAACTGAAAAAAGAATATTACAAGATTGAGAATATTTGGATAGGTCTTCAAGAACTCGAATATTACGGTCTGTGCCTATAAACTGTTTGAGATTCTTATGCTATCACTATGGCATGCTTTAGATCTAGCACTTTGATCATGTTTGTTGTCTAGTTCCATAATTCATCTACTTCTCTTATATGTATAAGAAGAAAGAAATACGCCATAGAGAAACTGAAAGTTTAACTAGAATACCTAACATTCATTGCACATGGGACTCTAGTGGATCTATATTCATTTCACATTCATGCTAATATATGCAAGTGTTTTGATCAACTATAGACCTAAGTTCAAATAGAGCCTGTTAATGACTGAATCTCTCCTAATCATCCCTTAATGATCATAGATAATGTATTAGGTATCCTTCTATCTCCTCCATATCTATTGCAAACCCAAGGCAGTAAAGCACTCAAAGAAGGTCTTATTAACCAAACCTCTCCACTATCTGTCCTTAGTATAGGGGCCATTAGTGGACAATGTGGTCCTTACACCACATGTGGAAAAGTTTCATATTGGATAAAAAGTGAAAAAAGGGAAACATATAAGGAGAAAATATTTGAGACATCTAAGTTTTAAAATGCAACGACGAGTGAAAAAATTCTAATCAAAATTAAGAATTATTAATAATATTGATTAATATTGAGCCACACATTTGGCCCATCTACCGGTAGGTGCATAGGATCTACCTCATCAAGGAGTACGTACAAATAGTTTTCATTACATAAATAGATTATAAGTCATATTGAATAGAATATTATTTTCATTACCCAAATAGAATATTAATTTCCATGTGTTTTTTTTGTGCATGCACCAGCCAGCGCACAGGTTCTAGCACCACTATTCGTATGCAGATAGAGATGCTGAGAGCTGAGATGAGGGCACTGCAGGATGCTAGGGCACCCCCTCACTTGGTTGCGAGCCTGGATTCAGTTATTGAGGCTCTGAGTCGATTGGAGACAGTTGAGGACGTTGTGGATAGGTTTCAGGCACAGGCCGAGGCGGAGATCACTGGTGGTGGCTTGGATTGGAGAGCGATTCGACAGTTGTTTGAGCGGGAGTCACATCACAGGGAGGCCTTGGACGACATGTTTTGGGATGGTCACACTGAGGGCCAGCGACCACGATCAGGGCTCCCCTTGCATATTTTACGGTGTAGGCACCCCATCATAGCAGCACACATTTATCCGAGATATCTTGCTGCGAATGGTGGTCGGTTGCCTCACAACCGCCAGATAGCGAGGTCGTTTGCCATGCAGCTTTATGCTGAGTTTGTCCTTGGTCATCGGGTGGACTACCTCAGTACCCGTCCAGGATCAGGAGCGGGACGTGGCAGGATGGGGCCCAGGAGCGTCAAATTGTAGGTGTTCCGGCGTCGATGCGAGGGACCAGAGTTGCACACCATCCCTGCACCGGCATTGCGAGCGGTGGGAGGACAGATTAGAGGGGATGTTCATTCAGTGGCATCATCCTTGCAGCACATGGTCTCGGCCCTATCGAGATCTATTGCGATTCCACCTCCCCCACCTCGATCATCGATGGAGCGTCCCACATCTACACCACCTCCCACATCTACGGCGCCTCAGCACGAGTTGGAGGCTCGAGACAGACGGATTGCAGAGTTGGAGGCTGTGTTGGCCGAGTCTAGGGACGAGGTTAGTTATTTTGATTATGTTAGTTTATTTTTTTGTAGCGTGTTTTGAACTGAAGTTTTTTGGTTAATTCTCACCATGTACGCGACATGTTTGCATTGCAGGCACATCTATTGCGTCAGGAGATGGAGTCTCGCGTACGACTGTTGCAGACAGATTTGAAGGAGCAGAGGATTCGGACACGCATAGCATACCATCGCGCAGAGCACTATATCTTGCAGTTGAGGCATATTAGTCGTGATCCGTCGCGCCATAGGATCGACCCTAGTGTGGCCCTATACCCTGCTCCTCCTGTAGATGTGCCGACTAGGACACCGATAGACGCAGCAGTCGTAGCGAGGCTTCCTACTGCCACTTGTGTCCTCTGCCACGAGGACTTTGACACCGTAGGGTGGTTTGGACTAGGGTGCGGCCACATCGCACATCTCCACTGCATGACCCGCCACATGGTGGCACGTTCAGTGTGCCCTGTATGCTTTGCCGACATTGATGTGGCGACATACAGAGGACTGGGCATGGATGATCTATATCCTAGTCATCGTCAGGCTGTTGATCCATTCGCCCGTGTAGTCCTGACAGAGCACTACAGGGAGGAGGCACAAAGAGCATTGCTGATGCAGGAGGGTGCGGATACATCGGTGGTTGCATCATGCGTTCCACGACGCTTTTCGTACGGTGACTTCATGCCAGGTGACGAGGCACGAGCGGAGGAGGCACACCGGATTGAGCGAGAGGCAGAGCTGCAGACATCATTGCAGCAGTGGGTGGAGCAGCAGCTAGGGCGGGGCCGAGACCAGCGTATTTCACATGTAGAGACGATTACTCGCGCTGGATTTGAGGCACGAGTATTCGCAGATGCACGGCTATGGGAGCTGAGACGCGCGTACATAGAGGAGGCGAGGGATGCAGAGATGGCAGCAGGCAGCATGCCCTCCTCTTCATCAGGATGAGGCTGGCCCATCTCATGCAGGTGATGAGGCTGGCCCATCTGAGCCGGCATTGCCTGAGGACACACAGCGGACGATTGGGCAGCGAGTCATACAGGAGCCACGTCAGCGTTCCACTAGAGGATCATATGTAGAGTTATCAGATTCAGATTCAGATTGATTGTTTAGGCTTCACACGTTTCTTGTATAGGGATGCACTTTTGCAGCATAATGATGATGATGTATAGATTCATTTTGGTACTTTCATGATATTGTTCCCACTTTTATGATGTATGAGCATTTTCGTACTTTCATGATGTTCTTCACACTTTGTTTATCTCAGTTTATCTCAGTTTATAGTTTGTTTAATACATAAGGTATTTAAAAGAATGCCATGTGAAGTAATTGTAAACATTAAACATTAATTGCAAACATTAAACATTAAACATATCAAAATTCATCTTTTTTTGGATGAAAATTTTATTTTGCTGATAAAAGTTTTTCATTTTTTAAACAAAAATTTTATTCTATTCATGTTTGTCAATAAAGTGTGTTTCAAAATCCAAATTTTCATCAATTTTTCAAAAAGACAACTATTGTCATATTCATGCTTCCAAATCTAGCCTTCCGATCTTAATATCAAAATATGTTGAAATTCAACCATTTGATAAACTAATTTGTATAAATAGAAAATTACTTTTTTTAGACAATGCCATAGCCCAATGTAAAATTGTTTCATCAAATGAAATTAGATATTAAAGTAACATCAATTTTACCAACTTTCAATTTATGCTATTTACAAAAAGTATTCTAGAAATGTATATTGGTACAAAACTTATCCATGACTCCGAGGGCAATGTTGTTACCTATGTGTAAATCAATTGATAAAAAATTCTTTCAACACCAATGAACTTGAGGGAATGTGTGATCTAGAGATACTTAAACAACATGACAAAAGGAAAAAATTCGAGAAATCACCAATGTGTGGACATGCTTAGTTTGTAGGGTGTAGAAATTCTTTTATATGGATTTGATATGGGCACTTGCATAGAAAACGATTGGTATTTCAAAGAAAAAGCTCTAGCAACTCTCTTAGTTGAATGAAGCAGTTTCTTCTCCTTTGCAATTTGTCATGTTTTTTAAATTAAAGGAGAGAATACTTTTTGCAAATGGTAATACTAGACATTTTTAGGTTCTGCAATAAAATATAAGTAATATTTTATGCATTCTTTTTTCACAATTCTAGTTTTTTAATATTATTGACATGAAGCGTATATTTTGTCCCTACAATTTTTAAAAAATATAAAATTTTTGGCGATTTTTTTCAAAAATGGAGTTAGACTTGTCCTTTGCATGATTTTGCTGTTATTTATTATGACTCAGTGTTTAATTTGTCTCTTATTGTTAACAATACTTGTGCTAATTGGTGATCAAAGAAAACAAGACCTAATTATTTGTCATATTCGAACCACAATCACATGTGCCTTCCAAATCACAATCGCATATGCCTTCCAAGTTTCTAAGGACTATTTCAATTTCCTTAATATGACATTTGCCAATGCACCAATCTAATTATTATGCATGTATAAAAGATAATGAACATAAAGAAGAGAAATCAACACAATTGGCAATTAATGCATGTATACGGGAATACAAGGAAGGTGTAGCATGCTAGCCCACCATTTTATTTCACTATTTTCTTTTGCATTTAGTGGTTTATGTACAAGAGAAAGGATTGGCGGTTGGTATAAGGAAAAGTGTTGGTATTTGGTTTATGTAAAAAGAAAGGGTTGTTGCACAGGCTATGCACCAAAAAAATATACACATATTAACAATCCCACTTCTCCCTTTTAAACTCCACTCATGTATGGGAGTACAAGGAAGGTGTGACATGTTAGGCCACAATTTAATTTTACTATTTTCTTTTGACTTTGGTGGTACGCTAACGTGTAGTCATGCTAGTAGGGATTGCTTCTACATCACGCAAACCAAATCAGTTGGAGACCAAATCTTGCGTGGATGTACGTCTAGGGTAGCCTAAGAGGTGTGTGAAGTTTCGTCCCCAACAGAGTTTAGGATTTAGGGTCCAGGGTTTAGGGTTTAGGGTTTGGGGTTTAGCCGTGCTAGTAGGATTGCTTCTACGTGGTGCAAACCAAATCAGTTGGAGACCAAATCTTGCGTGGATGTACATCTAGGGTAGCCTAAGAGGCGTGTGAAGTTTCGTCCCCAACAGGGTTTAGGATTTAGGGTCCAGGGTTTAGGGTTTGGGGTTTAGCCGTGCTAGTAGGGATTGCTTCTACGTGGCGCAAACCAAATCAGTTGGAGACCAAATCTTGCGTGGATGTACGTCTAAGGTAGCCTAAGAGGCGTGTAAAGTTTCGTCCCCAACAGGGTTTAGGATTTAGGGTCCAGGGTTTAGGGTTTAGGGTTTGGGGTTTAGCCGTGCTAGTAGGGATTGCTTCTACGTGGCGCAAACCAAATCAGTTGGAGACCAAATCTTGCGTGGATGTACGTCTAGGGTAGCCTAAGAGGTGTGTGAAGTTTCGTCCCCAACAGGGTTTAGGATTTAGGGTCCAGGGTTTAGGGTTTAGGGTTTAGGGTTTAGCCGTGCTAGTAGGGATTGCTTCTACGTGGCACAAACCAAATCAGTTGGAGACCAAATCTTGCGTGGATGTACGTCTAGGGAGCCTAAGAGGCGTGTGAAGTTTCGTCCCCAACAGGGTTTAGGATTTAGGGTCCAGGGTTTAGGGTTTAGGGTTTAGGGTTTAGCTGTGCTAGTAGGGATTGCTTCTACGTGGCGCAAACCAAATCAGTTGGAGACCAAATCTTGCGTGGATGTATGTCTAAGGTAGCCTAAGAGGCGTGTGAAGTTTCGTCCCCAACAGGGTTTAGGATTTAGGGTCCAGGGTTTAGGGTTTAGGGTTTAGGGTTTAGCCGTGCTAGTAGGGATTGCTTCTACATGGCGCAAACAAAATCAGTTGGAGACCAAATCTTGCGTGTATGTACGTCTAGGGTAGCCTAAGAGGCATGTGAAGTTTCGTGCCCAACAGGGTTTAGGATTTAGGGTCCAGGGTTTAGGGTTTAGGGTTTAGTCGTGCTAGTAGAAATTGTAAAAATGTATGCATTTGTCCTTCCACGTGGCGCATACCAAATCAGTTGGAGACCAAATCTTGCGTGGATGTACGTCTAGGGTAGCCTAAGAGGCGTGTG
Source organism: Dipteris shenzhenensis (assembly GCF_047967505.1). NCBI lineage: Eukaryota > Viridiplantae > Streptophyta > Polypodiopsida > Gleicheniales > Dipteridaceae > Dipteris > Dipteris shenzhenensis. The sequence continues at coordinate 31,561,788 of NC_141611.1, forward strand.
AAGTTTCGTGCCCAACAGGGTTTAGGATTTAGGGTCCAGGGTTTAGGGTTTAGGGTTTAGTCGTGCTAGTAGAAATTGTAAAAATGTATGCATATGTCCTTCCACGTGGCGCATACCAAATCAGTTGGAGACCAAATCTTGCGTGGATGTACGTCTAGGGTAGCTTAAGAGGCGTGTGAAGTTTCATCCCCAACAGATAAGTCCACGTGCGTATTTCATTAGTACGTGCGCCATTTTTCATACGTAGTCACGAGTGCTAGTAGGGATTGTAAAAATGTACGCAACTGTCCTTCCATGTGGCGCATACCAAATCAGTTGGGCACCAAATCTTGCGTGGATGTACGTCTATGGTAGCCTAAGAGTCGTGCGAAGTTTCATTTCCAACAGATAAGTCCACACGCGTATTTCGTTAGTACATGCGCCATAGCTCATACGTAGTTGTGCTAGTAGGGATTGCAAAAATGTACGCATTGTACCTTCCACGTGGCGCATACCAAATCAGTTGGGCACCAAATCTTGCGTGGATGTACGTCTACGGTAACCTAAGAGCCGTGCAAAGTTTAATCTCCAACAGATAAGTCCACATGCATATTTGGTTAGTACGTGCGCCATTTCTCACACGTAGTCGTGCTAGTAGGGATTGTAAAAATGTACGCATTATACCTTCCACGTGGCGCATACCAAATAAGTTGGAGAACAAATCTTGCGTGGATGTATGTCTAGGGTGGCCTAAGAGTCGTGCGAAGTTTCATTCCCAACAGATAAGTCCACACGCGCATTTCGTTAGTACATGCGCCATAGCTCATACGTAGTCACGAGTGCTAGTAGGGATTGTAAAAATGTACGCATTGTACCTTCCACGTGGCGCACACCAAATCAATTCAGACCAAATCTCGCATGGATGTATGTCTAGGGTGGCCTAAGAGTCGTGCGAAGTTTCATCCCCAACAAGCAAGTCCACACGTGTATTTCGTTAGTACGTGCGTGAATTTTCTTAGTCACGTTTTTAAAATGTCCTAATGCACAAAACAAATTACAACATTACTACTAATAAACAATTTTTTGTATTACAAACACAACAAATCCCATTGAGAAGACATCGGACATCATGTTAAAAATAGAATCTAATACAATGATGTGTATGAACGTGTATACAGCCATCATAGTGAAATACAAAATATGAGTCCATGAAAATTACAATGGTACGGTCACACAGTGAGCCTATACATATCGAATACAAAAAAGTGTAATCAACTAGTGATACCCAATAAAAATCAATCTGATCAACTGATGATCCCAAAAAATATCATATGTAATGTGCTACTCCTCAGGATCAGCTCTCATGCCAATAGTTGCAAGTATGCTCTCGTGATCCGCCACTGCAAGGCGCCATCGTGGAGTGGACGTCGCCTTGCGAGTGCGAACACGACTCAAAGTAATCTTGATCCCAACAACAAGATGAGAATACATGTATGCCTCCCGATCCGCCATGTACTCCTGGAACTCAATATAGCGACCACGCCTCTGTATCTGCTGAAAATAGTGGCCACCGACGATCATGCTATGAGCATTGAAGTGCATCCCATGCCCATCCACTGTATCCTCATTCAGCACACTCTTCAGCATAGAGCATCGCAACAAGTAATAATCCACACCCTCCTCATTGCCCTCCGAAGCAATAACCGCGAAGATATCACCAATACGCAAAATATCTGTAAGCTGGTCATGATCTCTAGAGGAACTGAATCCCGCATCCTGATCATCATCCTGATCATCATGTATCTCCTCCCAAGGCTGGAAGGGAGAAAGCACTCGCCGTACCCATGGATCGGCCCATGGTATCATGGAGCACCCTCCCCAATCATCATCAATGCATGCAGAGCAAAAACATGCAAACCGTCGAGAAAAGATCGCGGGGTGAGACTCACCTACGCTCCTGATGGAATGGAAATCAAGAGTGCCAGGCACAGAACGACAATCAAAAGGCCTCGACCGATCAAGACTCCCAATGTCCACGCACCAAAAATACCGGCTCACCACCCTATCGTCACGCGACTGAAACGAGGACGTAGCACTAGTGGATAAGTGCTGGCTGCACCACCACACCACATCATGTGCATCCTTGAAGCGATCGGCACTGTGACGCAACTGGTATCGACGCAAAGCACGCTTCACGCAAGCACCTGCACCATCGTCCTCTCCCTTACCGTGCCCTGTCTCGAAGTAGCTCCATGTGATCGGAATGCCTGTCTCACGGTGCCATCTGTAGAACCAATAAAACTGTCTAGCGGATTTGAACTGACCGCCGCAACCGTCTGACCAGATCCAGCGCCGCTGCCATGTGACACCATGATCCCTCAAGAAACTATCATGCAAAGTGAAGCAATGCTGCACAAAATGGGCATCATGCGATCGATCATCACTAATGTAGAAGTGATACTCTCGCACAATGATGCGTGAGTCCATGGTGCTATCAATGCCATCCACATGAGCCTGTGCATGACGATAGCTAATGTGCACAAATATAGCAACCTGCAATATGGCATTGAAAAAGAAATATGACTATTGAAATAATTCAATATAATGAGGCGGGGAAAAAATCAATACTCAATCACACATCACCTGTTCGGAGAAATAATACTCCGATTGGATCTCATGCTGTGGTGCAAAGGTGTAATTCTCCGCAAAGTCCACCACTGAGACAACCACCCCTATAGGAAATTTCCTCAAACATGCACGAAACTGACGATCCTCCCATTTCGTAGTGTGCGAGTGGCGTATGTAGCGGTACAGCTTCCCTCGAAAACAGTCAATGAATACAACACGTGGTGTCTCCTTCCCCACAAGCTGCAACCTCCTCGACTGTGCACCACCATCTAATGTCAAGGTACAGTACTCATACTGCTGCCAACGAACCATCTGCACATCACAAGTATCTAGTGCAACTCGTGGCACTCTGGCAAAGTCACCACACAAAGTACACGTGCCTTCCACACAATCAAGGGAGTGGAATAAAGCATCACCATCTCGTGTACACAATATGGAATGAATGAAGTCGCGAGGGCTAGTAGGAACCACTCCCCTATGACCATCAAGGGAATGGAATACGTCATACATCAATCCAAAATCCACATGGTAGCGACAACAGCATGTGTCACGCTCCTGAGAGCATCGCACAAACCATGGCCTGCATCGCTCAAATGACCTCTGCCCAATCTTGAACTCCGGGTGCGCCTCTACAAACTGAGTGTACAACTCAGTCTGGGTACACTCCAAAAAACATGCACCATGCTCAATGTACACACTGCGTGACACCCTCTTCTGCAATGCCTTCTTGAACACCGGGGATGCTCTGCAATGCTCCTCCCAAAACTGTTGTATGAAGGACCTAGTGGAATCATCCAACAATCGATCGCTGCGAGGTGCACGACCACTCGAAGCCCAAAGAGCATCAGTCTCACTATCCTCTAGACTCTGCCTCCTAATGATGCCTGCTCGCAATGTGCGCGGTGCAATCTGAAGAAGACGTGAAGCGGTACGCACATGGCCTATCATATGAGGTCTACTAATGGCAGCCACAATAGCAGACGTGCTGCCAAGGCATCACTGGAGTTCCTATGCTTGATAGAAGCATAGGAACGTCGAACACTGCTAAGGACCTCGCTAGATACAACCCTATCTCTACGTGCACCAAGACCAGCAAGCCTCCTACACTCTACCAAGTCAGGGTGATCAATCAGGGACGTAAGAAGAGAAGACTGCGAAGCTGGCATGAGGTCACAAAAAAAAGACTGCACAATCTTGCTAGTACGATGACGGATAGTGGACTTCGGCAAGTCACGTCGTGAAGCAACACTACTGCTGCAAGGTGGGGCAACGGGATCAATGGGAGATGGTAGGGTGGACGGGGGAAGGGAGGCGCCAAGCGGAGCGGGGGGAGGGGGAGAAGGAGGGGGAGGGGGGAGGGTGGAGGGGGAAGAGGTAGAGGTGGAGGCCAAAATGTAGGTGGCTAGGGGAAGGGCGGAGGCTAGAGGTAGGGGAGCGGATGAGCATGGGGGGACAATGGAGATGGGGGTGGGGGTGGAGGTGGGATGTAGAGGTAGAGCTAGAGGTGGATCAGTGGTGGCAGCACGAGCTCGAGCTCTAGAGGCTCTCTTGCGCTCACGAGCCTTCCGCTTGCGCTCCTCGTCAATGAGATTTGGGGGGGGGTCCCTACATCTTTCACGTCTACTAGCTCTACGGCTTTGAGAACCCATTCTCAATGAAAGTAGGATGGAAGGTGTGACAAAGTGATGAGGAGGCAAGAATGGCTAAGAATGGGTGAAATGAACCAAAACGTGGTGTCTTATAGAGAGGCTCAACTCATCCACTAGATTGCTCTTAGATTGCTCTTCATTATTATTGGTGGAGAGGTGCTAAGATTGATACTAATTGGCTTAGTTTTGGTGGAGAGGTCTGCTATGCCCAGAGCCGCGATCAGAGCTTATACCTCGATCGAGGTATTTAGTGCATTGCGCATGCATGTATGTATGAACCTCGATCGAGGTATCTGTATGTGTCCTCGGTCACATACCTCGAACGAGGTAATGTATGCCTCACCCATCATATGTACCTCGATCGAGGTATTGTATGCATCGCACATCGTCATGTGTATACATCTGGCTGATGTGGCACCATGCATGGTCATGATGTGGTAATATAGTCTCTTCCTGCATGGTCATGATGTGGTACTGGGCATGACGAGTTGGCATTCATGAGGTGGTAGATGACATGGCAAATTGAGGTGGAGGGATTGGTGACGTGGCCAGGAGAGGAGGTATGCCAAGGTGGCATTGTGTGATCACATGGCTGATGATGTGGAATGATGAGGTGGCACATGTGGCAACACGTGTGGCAGCACGTGTGGCAATGTAAGGTGACATGGCAAGGAGTGATGTCACATCTGCTTGATGAGATGGCACCACGTGGTCTAACAACGTGGCATGGTTTTGATGACTCAGCCTTCCACATGGGCAGCATGCAGACTCCAAAGGCTTGCCACTAGGATCGGTGATGCTCCTAGCCTACCTCACCAAGCTTAATACCAAGCCTACCTTGTCTTGGTATTAGGCTTGGGTGGCCCTTTTTCACCCACAAAAGGGAGATTTCACTCTTGGAGGCCATATCGTACGTTTCCCTTGCTCAAATTTAACCAAAATTTTTTCCTCTTATTCATCATGCAGAGGACTAAAAATATTGACATTTTTGAAATGTTTGGTTATGTTTGAGAATTACTAGATTTATTTTTAATATTCTTTGTTAATCCTCTAAGGAGTAAAAGTAAAAATTAAACTTCAATCTTCCTAAATCTAACCGTTGGATTTGGGATTTGATGATTCAACCACACACCCTTATGTGCCTACTAACCTTCCACCGAATTGGATTTGCTTAATTATTCAAAATACTAAAAAAATGTGGTGTGCTACTAAAATGCATGTATTTTATGACTTTATTTATTATAAATAATTATTTATAATTAGATAAATCATTCAAAAAATTACCAATAAATCAAGTTAAGCTCTACATAATGCAAAGAGACCACTTACAAAGTTTCAATAACATTTAATCTAAAATGAGTGAGAAATTTAGAATTTTATATGACACTCTTTATTCGTGACAAACGTGTGACCACCCTGGAACCATGCCGTGTGACACAAAGAAATTTTTTGTGTGTGCATCGAATTTTCAATCAGACTATATGATTGTGTGCACAATAGCAAGTGTGATGTTGTGTCAGAAGACTTCAAAGACTAGATCCATAGGGAAGTAGGTGAGATTTGCATTTTTGTGTGCTAAAAAGCTTGTTTTTCCACCTCCTTAGGATTGGGGAGTGAACAAAAAGTGGACACCCTTAGCTTGCTACCACCCTAGGATGGAAGAATACAAGTGCATTAAGGCACGATGTGTTCGCTATGATAAGGATAAGGGTTAGAATAAGGTGAGAGAAGCATTGGGAATGCTCTACTTTAAGTGAGTGGAGAGTGTCCAACTGAATAAAATTTTGCAGAGCATTGGGAATGCTGTACTTTAAGTGAGTGGAGCATTGGGAATTGATACTTGTAAGTGAAATGTATTACAAATATTACATCATCACATATTCATATCAAAATTCTCATCACACAAGGATTTATTTCCAAATAATCACATCATCACACATTCATATCATAAAATTGTGTGCATGAAATAATTATATAAATATCATCAGTAAATGCCACTTAAGTAATAAGTCACAAATTGGTGTATAATCAACAAAAACTACAAACACAACATCATACATGAATCACAACTCTTCTGATGCTTTGTAGTGCTTTCGGAGTAGACTCAGTATCCTCTTCCTTAAATGCAAGCGGAGGCTATGGCAACTCTTCTGATGCTTCCAGTGGAGGCTGTGGTGCTGTAGGTGTACACTGAGTCTCTACTTCTTCTGTAGTGTGCAATGCTTTCATAGTAGACTCAGTCTCCTCTTCCTTAAATGCAAGCTCTGATATTGCTTCAGTTGCACGTTGTATTCTAATGGCAGCAAGTAGATCTCAAATGATTTCAGCCCTAAACAATTGTATATCCTCCTCTGAATATTTGAGCTCCAAAGAGTCTTCTGATAAGATCTATGGCTTAAGTGAGAAAATTTCTTTGAAAATCAACATGCAATTGTAGGCAACTCTCCACCCACAACTATGCCCATCTTCCTGCTCTACTACTAAACGCTTTTGGAAGTCTACCGAGTCTTTGTACTGTCCTGTTTCTCTGATAGCAGATACCAACTTCTCAATCGACCTGCTCATCATGACATATTAAAAAAACTTAGTGTGTCTATTACATAAGGTACATAATATAGAAGTAACAACAGATTAATAGAATACTTACGTTTGCACTGAGCCATGAAAGCCTGCAATCGAGTTGACAAACCAAGAATAGTTGTCTTCAAGGTCCCAAACCACCAGACTCCAATGTTCCCTACACGAATAATTAAGAACCATTATTATTTAACACAATGTTGCCAGTATAAGATGAAAATAAAGGTTGCCATGATACTTACATCTCGTGATATGCCATAAATAGGACTCGCACGCCATGTAAATGTAAAGGCTGTAACCACTTACAAACATCGGCTATCGTCTTTCTGCTATCGCCAAGTATAGGAGAAAGGAGGGAATCCAACATATACACACGATTTTGTACGGCTCTACAAAATCGTGAGATAACTATACTGCACCAACAAATAAATGAATATTAGCTTATTAGATTTAATCAAAATATTGAATTATCAAGCAGAGAAAAAGTTTGTATCAAACGTGAGAATGGCTATCATAACGTTGTTATTGACCTCATTTGAATCTCTAGAGAGGATTGAAATCTCCTCTCCCCCAAATTCAAGATACTGAGGTCTATGTTGAATCATAACCCTAACATTAAAAGAGCTTCCCGATTCTTCCAATGAAGCCATGTTTGTAGAGTTGAGGTCTTCTATAACATTAAAAGAGCTTCCCAATTCTTCCAATGAAGCCATGTTTGTAGAGTTGAGGTCTTCTATCCCCTTTGACTCTTTGATAGCATTCATTTCGCACTCCTCTGAGCCATTATCATCTATTTGCCTTGTGGGAGGGTCCATAATGTCTCCCTTAATGATTGCTCGAATGGTACATGTTATAAATGCAAAGAGATGCAAATCCGTATATGTTGACAGTGTTGTGACATTTTGTATCTCAAAAATTTCACCAAGTACCAAAAAGCAATTGTAGCCTACCCTCCATCCACAATTATAAATGTGGCTATTCTCTTGATGTGATACTTGACATGTTGTATACTCTATTTGTTGTGCCAAGTCACATTGCCGCATTACTGTGTCGATAGCACCTACTAACTTTTGAGCTGATCTGCACATCAAAACATATAACAACAGTGAATATGTGCATTGCATATCAATCTACATGTCAAGAAGTGACAACAAGTGTAGTCTATACTTACTCTAACACAGTGCCATGGACGGATGTCATTGAGTTGGCAAAGAAGCACTTCTTCGCAAAGATGTCCACGACTACCAGACTCCAAGGTGAGCTGCATTATTAATGAAGAATAATTAGTGTGTTTGAGACAATTCTAGCAATGCAATAGAAAAAACAAGTAGGGTTTGATGCTTACTTCTCATAATATGCTGTAAAAATAACTCGTGCATCATTCATAGGAACGTGCTTCAACCACTTGCAAACATCCTCTATGGTTTCTTCTTTGTTGCTAAGCACTTCCGAAATACAAGGATCGAGCATATATGAAACGCTTTGTATATTTTGCGGAAAATTTGCTATAACATTACTATATTAAAAAAAAAAGTATTAGCTTCTTGGGTTTAATCAAAATAAGCAAAGTATAAAGCCAAGGAAAAGGCTGCATCAAACCTGAGGATGGTTGTAATGACTTTGACATTAACCTCTTTCTTAGGATTCAAGAGGATTGAAATCTCTTCCTCACCAAATTCAAAAAAATGAGGTTGTTGTCGAATTAACAACATAGCGGTGAATGAACTTCCAATATGCTCCAATGGATTCATATTTTCATGACTCATCTTATTGAGAGAGTAGTCTACATCGTATTCTTCTTCACTTGCTGTGTCTTCTACATCCTCCTTCTGCTATAAAAATATAAAAAAGTTATGCGATGTACACATCCCAAATAAAGGCTTAAACAAGCAGATAAGGTTTCATACATGCTTTCATTAGAATGAGTCTCTCCTCCGCTTGGAGCAAAAATTTAAAAAGTAAGGTTTCATATATGCTTTCATTAGAGTGAGTCTCTCCTCCTCTTGGAGGAAAAATTTAAAAAGTTATGAGATTTACACATCCCAAATAAAAATAAAGGTTTAAATAATCATAGAAGTATAAAGATAGCATGCTTTCATTAGACTCAGTCTCTTCTCCTCTTGGAGGAAAATATAAAAAAGTTATGAGATTTACACATCCCAATTAAAGGCTTGAACAAGCATACAAGTATAAAGATAAGCCTGTTTTATACATGCTGCAATGTAGTCATATTTTCAGGTTGTTTCCCAATGGTAGCAATTAGACACTGAATACTCTCAGCCCGAAATGCTAGCAAATCAGCTTCTGTATATGATTCCATTTTGACTGGTGACTCCAAATCAAAAATCTCTCTAAGAAACAACATGCAGTTGTAGGCAACTCTCCACCCACAGCTGTGCCCATCTTTTTGCTCCACTCGCAGACGTCTTTTGAATTCTACTTGGTCTTGTTGCTCCGTGGTTGTTCTGACAGCAGATACTAGCCGATATGCAGCACTGTCCATCATGACATATTAAATATATTAATATGTCATGATCATAAGATACAAAATAAGAAAGTATCAAAAATATTAAGAGAATAATTACCTTGGGGAGTTGGCATGATAGCCTTCCATTGAATTCACAAACCACAAACGGTTGAGTTCAAGGTTCCAGGACGATCAGACTCCAATGTGAGCTACACGACCAGAATAAAAATGATTATTGTTTTACACAAACTTGCCAAAGAAATAGTAAAAATAAGGTTAGAGTTGATACTTACGCCTCATGATAAGGCATAAAGATGACTCGCACCCCATCTAAATTCAAAGGGCTTAACCAGGTACAAACATCTTCTATAGCCTTTTTAGGAGAGCTAAGAATAGAAGAAAGGAGAGCATCAAGCATGTAGACACGATGCTGCACTGCACTAGGAAGCTGAGAAATAACTACATTGCACCAAGAAATAAACAAATGTTAGCTCATAGAATTGATTTGCATTCTGCACTAGGAAACTGATATTATATAACTACACTGTAAATAAATAAACAAATGTTAGCTCATTGAAGTAGCAACAAATAAACAAACGTTACCTGAGAATGGCCAAGATAACATTGTCATTAACCTCTTTTAAAGGATTGGAGAGGATTGAAACCTCCTCTCTACCAAAGCTCAAATACTGAGGTTCTCGTTTCAAAACGATCCTAACTTCAAATGAGCTCTCCATTTTATCCAATGCAGCTAAATTTGCAGAATGGGTCTCTGTCATAGCTTGTATTCTATGTTTGGGGTCATTCTGCTTTTCCATGGTGTCTTTAAAGCTCTTGTGCTCATGGGATTCTTCAATCAAATTTAGAGGTGGTTGCATTGTTGAAGTAGAAGGGAGTGCCTCCATATTGACTTCATCCATTTCTTCTCCCTCTATTGCCTATAAAAAAATATGAGAGATTAGATTCATTATCTTTAAATTTAAATCTTATTTAAAAAATTGTATTTAGTTGAGAAATAGAGAGTTTATACCACTAAGTATTGTCGTAGTGGCCTTTTTTCATAACCCTGCGAGCCATAATTATCAAAGAAGGCATCATCATGTTTGTCTTCATCCACCAACCTCTCTCTGAATGGGTCATGTAATTCAACATCATCAATTGGGACATTATGATCTTCAAGGTAATCATCCATGTCATCAGTGTCCTTGTGGTCTATCTTTTTTTCATAGCCTGTGGTTAGATCTGCTTGGAGCTGAAAATAAGCCATGAAATGCTTATTTTCAATAATATTTGTGGAGTTGCCTTTTCTGAGGAGATCCTCAAATAAATATCCCATCCTGCACAAGGTGACCTCCCAACCTGCCGGTAGTAAATTCTCCATCATGGTAAGCAAGAGACTCCCACTTTTTGCAGGACTTCCATAGTTGTTTTTTTGATAATGTATGGACCTGGGAATATCTTGCTCTTTTAGCATCAATCTCAAATTATTTGAATTCCCTCTTATGTTATTTTGTAAGGACTGATCAGGGTTGGGACTCCGCATACACAAAAAGAATGATTCAAGAGATTGAATCGCTATGCCACATTCTCTCTTGCCTCTCTTTGCTGCATAAACACCACTATAGATCTTCAAATCTGATGAATATGCTTGCTCTAGAGTAACCTACATGGCTTCTTTGTCTTTTTTATCAACAAAAATGACAATGTTGCAAATTGCCACTTTGCTAATGGTGGTATATACTATTCTATCAATGAAGTTATGGATATCATCGCTAGAAACTTCATTGATAAAGAATAGTTGTGGCTTATCCCATGCTGACTCATTCTTGAAGAAGTCATCTTCTGAGACTCCCCTGAAGTTCACATGCTTTCTAGACTCTGTCGTAACCTCTACATTGAATTGAAAGCTTTGGTGCATATCTGTTGGCATCCTTATCTCGCTGATTAATCTTTCCACATATGCAACCACCTGTTGTGGGATTTCTTTTCTCATATAAGAGGTTACTATTTCTGACCCATCTTCATCCTTTTTAATCCACCTATTTGCCCATAGCTTTACCTTGGATGTTGACAAAGAAGCTATATGCTTCACCACATTATACTCAATGTTACAATGAGTAAGTGGAATTTGTTTCTCTGACAGCAAATACTTAATGGCATTATGCACTGCATCACGCCTCACCTGTACATTGATGCATTCTTCCATGCAATGGTCTTTGTCTTTTTTTCCAAAAAACCATTCTTTCTTTAAAATTTTTTGTGCTGCCATGGATGCATACTTGTCAGGTAAGTACTTTATAGGCCTCCACATCCTTGCCGTCAACTCCTTCTTATCCATTACCTTTGACTTTCCGGAGATAAACAAAGGAGCTTCATAGGTCAACTGTCCACGCTCACAAGCAATGCACATTTCAAGCATCTCATTGAACACTTCAACAGGACGAAATATGATAGAAGTGTAGTCGGCATATCTGTCCCTCACCACCTTGAGGCTTGTCATACTTTCTTCTCGCTCTTGAGTTCCCCTAGGCACAACTGCACTCAAAGAAGTATAGAAGTTCGTGAGTGTGTCAGCGTCTGCTTTTGTGACCTTTCGCTTCAAATCAGGATTTAGTAATCCAAATGTTGTCCATATAACCCTTGCCTTCTGTAAGACCTCTGATGTTGAGGATATCTTACGCTTTCCATGGACATAATGATTAAGTCTTTCGGACTCAATCAAATACTTGATCTCATGCTTGAATATACAGATTGTTGCAGGATAACAATGGAATGAACTTATCTTTGCAAATTGTTTTGAAGTGAGTCTTTGACCTCCTTTGCTTCCTTTGCAATCTGATTACAAGCATAAGCCCAATGTTGACCATCAATGGGCTGGAATCTGCAATGAAGGAGGAATTCCTTCTTTGCTTCCTTTAGCATATTCTCACCTTGTGCCTCTTCGCCTTGTTCATGTGGAATATTTTTAAGAGTGTCTTTAAAGAATCGACTGAAGGTTTCCTCGAAATGTGTAGGCCCTGTAAATGTTATTTGATCCAGAAAACTATTTTTGATTGGACAAAATATTATTGGGTGCAAGACCACATTGCTTGCCACAAGTTTCTTACCATCTCTCAAAGCCTCGTATATTTGCAGTGCATAGGATATATCAAGGCTTCGGCTATTAGTAAAGACAGCTGCAGCTTCCACATCTTTGGCATTCACAAACCACGTCCTTTGACCCCAGATATATCCCACATCATCATCTGTAACTGCTTCATTAAGACGCAGATTAAGATTTTTGATTGATGTGAGTTCATCTTGATCATCTTCAGCCTCGGGTTCTGAGTCTTCTTCATCTTTCTCTTCTTTTAACCGTTTTTCATCCACATTTTTTCTCTCTACAGTAGTACAATGTCTTTTTTTACTGCTTGGAACCGTGGCTCTTGCAGTCTCCTTGCAGTACTAGCCTTTTGCATTTGACGTCGTGGTTTGCTAGCAAGAGCTTCTAGCATAACTGCAATGGATCGCCCTTGATCTTCTTCAATTTTTTTTAATTCCCGTGCACTCAAGGCTTGTGTTTCATCATCCTTAGTTACATCCACCATTTCTTGCTCTAGAAGTTTGCGCTCATGTTCTACACGTTTGTGACAGTGTGCCTGTTCTTCTTGTCCCTGCATCGAAGTCTGAGCTTTTTGATCTCCTTCATGTGAAGATCCTTGAATATGAGGAGCATATTGTGCATCCTGAAAGTACTCAAACATTATCTTTGCATGCATCCTTTTTGCCACCACACTAGGAAATTGCTCCCAAGTATATGAAAGAGCCTCCAATGCACTTTGCAGCTCTGGAAACTTTGATGGTTGAGGAGGAGGTATCACAAAGGTCTTTGAGTCTCTCCTTGACACAACAATATGAAGACTGCCAACTTCAGGATCTGAACTCTTTGTAAAAATATCCACAAAAGTCTCTTTTGGCTCTATCATTATGCCTACTACAAGGCTTGAAGTCATATCTTTTTTGAAGAAAGTAGCATCCCATGGATC